>NW_007579571.1:17401-25987 GCF_000690725.1 Stegastes partitus | reverse complement strand
CAGTCTCGCCCTCCTGACAGTCAGAGCAGAAATCTGTGAAGAGATGTCCGTCCAGATTATCTGCAGATGTGAGGAGTTTAAAGATCCAGTCTGACACCTCCTGAACTGCTGCAGACTTGGCAGCCACCTTGATAACATCAGACGTTCCATATTCACCAGTTAAAATATGGATGACTGTCATGCTGCAGTGGATGCTGTTGCCAAACAACACAAAACATTCTCACCCTTAAGACTACTGTCAGCTACAGATATTAAAACAGCCAGTTAAACTCTCAGAACACACATATTACCTTTAATCATCAAGACTTGTTTCTGCTTTAATTTTTATCACTGTAAAGTTTTCTTGCAGCAGGTTGTTGCTCCACCGTTCATCTGAATAATATCCTGCAGACTGTTCACATCAGAAGTGTGAGCAGGTCTGAGATCAGAGAGAAGAATATCTGTGGAGTTTCTCCTCATGATTTCAACATCTGTGAGGATTTGAAACTGATGCAGTCTGAACCCCACTTTGGACAATGAGCTCCACAAACGCTGCCAGCAACGGCTTCATCAGTAAACTGCTCCACCTTCAGTTGGACTCTGAGGGACAGTAAAGACTCGTCACTGCCGTCAAACTGAAGAAAACCTCCTGGTAAAACTCCAAACCTCGTCTTCAGCCAGCTCTGATGTCATCAGCTGCAAACAAACGCCCTGATTACTCATTTCCTGTTGAGTGACATCACTGCTTGTGTGTGTGTGTGTGTGTGTGTGTGTGTGTGTGTGTGTGTGTGTGTGTGTGTGTGTGATAAACTCTGGTTCATGGTGAACTGTGAAGTCTGAAGTTGTTTTCTGTAGTACTGGGTTAAAATCTGCTGAAAACATGAAAACGTCTTGATTGGCCTGCACAGATTGCTGCTGTCTGATTGGCCGTGTGTTGTGGAGCTGCTGGATCAGACACATGAAGTTAAGTCATGTTTTACTGCTCAGCTCAGATTTATGGAAATGTTTTATTTCTGCTGTATCTGACTGTAGATGCCCTGCTGAGGTTAGAATAACTGAGACTCTGCTGGTCTAGTTTCTCGTATCAGACTCTCCTTCAGTCAGCTGATTCTCAGGTGTTCCTGCTGATAAAGTCAGTGTTCTTACTGGAAGAATGATGGCCCTTACCGCTGATACCT
Organism: Stegastes partitus; assembly: GCF_000690725.1. Lineage (NCBI taxonomy): Eukaryota > Metazoa > Chordata > Actinopteri > Pomacentridae > Stegastes > Stegastes partitus. Next base: position 24,830 of record NW_007579571.1, on the reverse strand, counting down.
GTCCTTCAGTTTCCCGTCTCCATGTAAAGTTGAGTCCTTCAGTGAAAAGGTTCGGTCGGTCTGCTGTTGGTCCAGACTGACATTGCTCAGTCTTGTTGTTTTGGATTCCAGACAATAGAAACCACCGTGACTGAATGTGAAGACAAAGAGTCCCAGTCAGTGTTCTGCTGATCCCACATGGCTAGCACAGACGCACATTCAACAGCTGATGCCATCAGCACCACACGTTGGACATTAACACACAAACACCGGCTGTGTCCCAATTCTGAGGCTGCATCCTTCCAAAGTTTGGAGCCTTGGCGTCCATCAAAGTGTGGGTCCTCCGAAGGCCGCACCCTGACCTTTGTGAAATGAGACGCTTCAGCCTACGACGGACTTTTTGCTTGCATCGCCATGTCCCGTGTCCCGTAGCGAGTGTTGTCAAGCAACCCGGGCTGCCGAATTTTTATCTTGAAGATGAGGATAAGACGACGTTGTAATTTTTTGACTGGAATGGGTCCCAAAATTGTGATTTTGTTTTTAATATTTTTTCTAAATATGTGAAGAACTTGAGGTCCTGTCCGGTTGTCCTGGATGAAACCGTGCGACGTGTTCACAGCTTACGTCAATCTGTTAACATTCACTCTCATATGAAAATATTATAAAATCACTACAATCTCGGTCAAATATAATCCAAAAACTGAGGCTGTGTAACTGGAAGGTACATGTTTTAAATTGGCTCACATCAGTCACGTGAACTCAGAACTTAATCAACTCTTTAAAACAAATTTGAAGTTTTTACAGTCTGTTGGTTTTTAACATTTGTGTCGTGAGCTGTTGGACTGAGCTGTAACGCTAAAAGTCAAATCCTCAGCCGCTCATAAATCCATCTTTTCAGGTAATGTGAGCAGTTAAAACTCCAGCTGTTGATCTAACTGTACCAGGGTGCAATGACTCCTGGGATATGTGGGGCTGCAAAGGCTCCACCTGATGAATCCTTTACAGCTGTGGAAAAGAAGGACGCATCGTTGGCCACATTTGAAGGAGTCTTCATGTCTTGATGGAATAGGACAGCTTCTGTTGCACCACTGTGACACATCCAGCCTCCAAGTGCAGGGTGGAGGACAGAGGACGGAGGACGGAGGACAGAGGACAGAGGACGGATGACAGAGGACGGAGGACAGAGGACGGAGGACGGAGGACAGAGGACAGAGGACGGAGGACGGGGGATGGTTGTGTTGTTTTGTGTGTGTTGTTTGTGTACCTACACTTTCAACAGCAACTTGTGTTCATGTTGTGTTTTTGTGTTACACAGGAATTGGTGTGCTTTTGTGGTCACTAAGACAGTGAGCTGTGTGGTTGAAGACGGAGTGGAAACCTACGTAAAGCCGGATTATCATCCCTGCAGCTGGGGCAGCGGACAGTGCAGCCGGGTGGTCGTGTGAGTGCACACAGACACACAACAGACACACAACAGTCACACGACAGACACACGACAGACTCACGACAGACACACTACAGACTCACAACAGACTCACAACAGACACACAACAGACACACTACAGACTCACGACAGACTCACGACAGACACACGACAGACACACGACAGACTCACAACAGACACACTACAGACTCACAACAGACTCACGACAGACTCACGACAGACTCACAACAGACACACAACAGACGAACGACAACCACAATGTGTGAATGTTGGTCTCTGGTCCTGGCTCTGTCTGCAGATATCGGACCTACATGCGGCCGCGATACAAAGTGGCCTACAAAATGGTTACAGAGATGGAGTGGAAGTGTTGCCACGGCTACAGTGGAGAGGACTGTACCGATGGTCCAGCAGGAGCCCAGATGACCTCGAGACCTGGACCAGGACCAGGGACAAGTTATGGACCGGGGGAAGGAGGTGGTCAGGGCAGAGGAGGCTACGGGGGAGGCAGTTCTGGATCTGGACAGTCGGGGGGAACCAGCGGTGAGTCAGTTCATTCTAAAATGTATTCATTTGAACCTTCTGAATGCAAATATTAGGAAGCTTGATTGTTTTAAATAAACCTGCGGCTAAAAGACAAACATCTGTCCTCCATCACCCTCATGTCCCCTCATGTCCCCTCATGTCCCCTCATGTCCTTTGTTCCCCCTCATGTCCCTTCCTGTCCCCTCTTGTTCCCAGCGTCCCTCGTGTCCTCTCATGTCCTCTCATGTCCTTTGTGTTCCCTAATGTTTCTTCATGTCCCCTCATGTTCCTAGTGTCCCCCATGTCCCCATATGAATCCAGGCTTGGTTCATGTGAAGTCAGGTGTAGACTGTGTGATTGGAGCTGCTTCCTTCCCTTCCAGGACGAGGAGAGAATGAAAAGATGAGGCAGCTGGAGGAGAAGATCCAGAGTCTGACAAAGAACCTGCTTAACCTTCAGTCCACCCTGAACACTATGAACGAACGCTTCCAACAGGAGGTCAACAAACCTGGCTTTGGTGGTGGAGGAGGAGGAGGAGGAGTCTCCTCTGGAGGAAGAAACCCTGCCGATGCTGCTCAGCCAGAGATTAAAGAGACGATTCACAGCATCCAGACCAAACTGGACCAACTGGACAACCGCACACAGGCGAGTCAGTCTGCAGCGTTACCTAAAAGGACTGACATGGTTAACTACAAACTCACAACAACTCACAGTGAACAACATCTTAGAGCTGCTGAGACACAAACCTTCAAAGTCAGCAGGAACCAGGTGGTCGTTAGGATTCTGCCTGTTCCTGGTATTAAACTGAGGTGATATCAGAACGGTCCAGTCAGCAATGATTTCAGAACAAACTTTAGTGAAGGTTGATTTAATGTGGAAAGTTTGTCATGATGGAGGACCAAATGGATCTCTGGTCATATGAATGAAATAGAGGGCCTTCAGTAAAGCAATATAGTTGCCCCTGCCAGCCATGATTGCCCCTAACCCTAACCCGAGCCCCCAGTAAACCAGCTCACCACAAAATAGGTTTTTCGTTCACTAATCATGGTTGGCTGGTGGTCCAAAGTGAAATGGGTACAATCCATGTAAACATTACATCCATGCATCCAATTGCTGATGTGTCTCTCCTCCAACAGGCCCATGATAAAACCCTGGTCAGTATCAACAACCACTTGGTGAATGGGAAAGGTAACGAGCCAGATGGAGGTGTGTCTGGAGGAGGACTGAGTGGAGGGAAGCTGAACTCCCTGAAGGAGGAGATCCTGAGGGAGTTGGAGAGGAGAGTGTCGCTTTCCTGCTCCTCCTGCCAGGTAACTCCACAATGAGCCAATAATCTAAAGACATCATGGTGACAACAGTTTGTTTCGCATCACAACATGAACATCATAGTTTTCTGCATCTGTTGTGTCCAACATTCCTGTAAATGTTCTGTCTCCACAGTCAGAAGGGCTGAATGTCTGTCTAAGCTTTGTGTGTCCAGTACAGTAAGAGTCTGTATCTTCTAGCTTCCCACCAGTGTTTGTGCTAAGCTATGCTAATTACATTCTCACCATGGACAGGCAGATGGACAAAGTGCTCAACTGTGATGGCATTAAAAGGGTTAAATACCCATTAATTCCCATTTACATGAGCAGTGATAAACATTTTTGTAGTTTGAGACGTGAGCCTTCATGGTTTGATGTTAGAACAGACTTCAGTGCACACTTGTGTGTTCCAGTCGGACTAATGTTGGCGCGGGCTGTTTTCAGGCTGGCGTGGAGGATCTGCGCAGACAGCAGCAGGAGGACCAGGAGAGGATTCGAGCTTTGGAGAAGCAGCTGAATGCTATGGATGGTCGGTATCGGCAGACCTTTGATGGACTCCGACGGGAGGTGGTGCGTTCGCAGGGATGCTGCGACACCGTCAGAGACCTCCAAAATCGCATCACTGATGCTGAACGCAAGATCAGCTCTGCCTCAGAGAACTTTGATGTTCTGCTGAACCGCCTGGACAAGCAGCTGAGTGGTGCCGGCGGGTCGAGAAGAGGAGGTTCGGTTGGTGACGGCGGAAACAGTGGACAGAGCAGGGATGGCATGGTGACTCAGGACAACCTGGACAATCAGCTGAAGGACCTGGAGCAGCGGATCAACAACACTGTGCAGCAAACTGAGCGGAGCTGCTCATACCTGGAGAACGACCTGAAGGACTACTTCCACAGAGAACTGGGGGACCTGAGGACTGTGTTCCTAGACCGGTTTGATGATCAGGCCTTCAGGATCGCAGATGTGGAGATGGAAGTGGAGCAGGTCAAGAACAAGGTGAGCAACCATGACAAGAGGCTGTCAGAGCTGGAAAACAAGACATTTGCTGTGAACCGTAGGTTGGAGGAATGTAGCTGTGGAGGGTTGGAAGGAGGAGGAGAAAGACGAGGTGGAGACCGAGGAGATGGAGGTGGAAGGTGGGAACCAGGAGGAGGAGGAACAGCAGGAGGAGAAGCAGAAGGAAGAGGAGGGGCTACAGGAGGAAGAGGAGGAGCTACAGGAGGAGGATGGGCAGCAGGAGGAAGAGGAGCTACTGGAGATATAGGGGGGGGAGTCACCAGTGGAGGAGAGGGTATGGGGGAAGGGGGTGGAGCTACAGGGCGAGACAGTGGGGGACACTGGGAAGCAGAGGAAGGAAGCAGGGGAGGTACAGGTGGAGGGTTACCTGGAACAGGAGGAGAAAGAGAAAATACTACGGAGAAATCTCTGGAATGGAGAGTGGTGGCCAACGAGGATCAGATTCGACATTTCAACACTCAACTCAAAGACCTGTCGGTGTCCGGAGACTCTCTGTACGACAAGGTGAGGCGCAGATCACTCTGAACAACATCTGAAGTAGGGCTGCACAATATATTTCCTTTCAGCATGAACATCTTGATGTGAAGTAAAGCAAATGAACTCAAACACATCAGGCTGCTGCTTGATTAAAAAAAGTAGTTGTCATGTTCACTGGCCGATCGAGAAAGGAACTCTGTCTGATAGAACATCACTTACTCTCATTTAGGGCTTCTTGGATTCACCAAGTTTTTTAAAAACTTTATTTAAAAGACGTTTGTTGACATGCAGGCTCCACAGGTGCACAACAGAATGAGCAGGAACACTAAAGGAAGATTTGGCAGCAAAATGAAATCCGCTGTGTGGAAATACTTCAGGAACAAACAGGATAATGTTTTCTCTGTCTGCACTTGTTGCCACCTCACAAGGAAACACGACTCATTTTTCAATCGGCAGCACAAAGTTCTGATAAGTGCAAAGATCCAAATGAATCCAAAGTAAAAGCTCCTTCAGATGTCTTTGCTTGCATTACGCCACACGAGAAAGGCTCCAAACTGCTTTTCCAGCTTTTTAAAAATTATCTGCTGAAAAATAAAATATGGTAAAGCCGGTTGTTTTAAATATTGTGTAGCCCTACTTCAAATGAGAACATATTGTCACTGTAGAAAGGGACTGATGGTGATTTCTTGCATATTTAAATAAATGTCTCGTTTTAAAAAAAGAATACTCTTTCCAACACAAAAGTGCAGTGGAGGTTTATTTTTAATGAACAGGCTTAAATCATGACAGAAACATGATGGGACTGTTACTGTCCAAGCAAATCAGCTTTTCTCTGAACTAAAACCAGTCAAAACATTTCATTGTCTTCAAATGAGCGTGTCTTAACTCTCTGAACTCTAAAACCTGGCTGTGGGTCTCAAAGGAATACTTCATTTATCAGCCAGAGAGCTGAACTGAAAATTGTGATATTTCATCAAAATCACTTTATTCTACATGTCTCTTTTAAAAACAAAATGAAAACTATTCCTTTAAAAGTTAAGCAATTGCTGTAGATTCTGTAAGAATAGCAAAATAAATACAAGGCTTGAGCTCCTCGACACTCGTCTCCATGACTGGCTCACTGGGACCAAACTGCAGCCAGTTTCCACAGAGCACAATGGAGACCAATTCATAATGTACATATTTACATTTTCCCTAAATTTTGGTGAACAAATAAATCAAGAATTCAACTTTTCTTCCTCCTTTTTCGGTTGTTTGTGTCATTCTGACATCTCTGACTGCAGAACTTTATGTTGCAGTGAAAAATGAGGGTTTAGGGTTTGGGTTAGGGTTAGCTACACTTTCCCATTTAATGTTTGTCATTAAGACAACCAGCGCTTTTTGGAAGACAGTGTGGACCAGATTAGCATTTCTATATCACACAATAGTGAACCGTAATTGACTGACTTTTCCTTAAAGGGCTTTCTATTAAAGGAGATGAGGTCAATACCATTGTAATGTTATTATTTGTTATGATGAATGTTAACATGAAAACCGATGTCCAGGTTGTGGACCTGAGCCACGACGTCCGTAAGATCAAGGCTCTGACTGGCGATCATGGAGAACACTTTAACCGAATTGTGACGGAGGTGGAGATGTTGGGGCATGACTACGATTTGTGCAGGAAAGTGGAGGACGAGCTGCAGATGCTGAAGAATCATTCCCAGGATGCACTGGGACGCATACAGAGCCACATCAACAGAATCCAGATCAGGCTGGACTCGGAGGGAGACGGCTGCTTTCGAATGTGTTCAAACCTGCAGGACGAAGTCCGCCAGCTGCGAGATGATGTCAGGAGGTGCATGGGTCAATGCAAGACCGGTCCGGACACATCAACAGGTCAAATCTACCAATGAAACCAGCCGTTACTAAACCTGCCTCTAAGTTGCTGCACGTTGATTGTTTTGTAAGCTACACTTACGTGGAGCTCAGTGTCATGCTAACTTTAAGGTGTTGTCCTGGTCACAGGTCAAACCAGAGCTTCTAACACAACCTCTCTCTCTCTAAAACTTTAGAGTTTTTTCAGATGAAGTTTTTACCCAAAAGGCAATAACTACTTGTACAGATTTACAGGTACTGAATGAGCCTTGCAGCATTTCTTATAGAGCTCAGACATCGCTTCCAAAGTCTTTTACACTGCAAATTGTTTAGCTGATTTATTCAGTCTCTAAATTCTGCACTCCTTCCAGGAATTACGTAATGAAAAGCAGAATTCAACTAACTTTACTGGCGCTATATTAAATCAAATTTGTTTTGGGCCTCTGGATCTCTCTACACTGTCTTCCAGGCAGAGACTCCTGTCAGTTCATTCATGGTCTCCATCAAACTCCACCCGCAATCTAACCAGCCACAACCTGCTTCTTTGACTGTTTGTTTGATGCTGTTTTAGACACAGAACATGGAAATACCAAGATATAGTCATGGAAGACAACGGACAACTTGTTACTTATTCTTTAGCGATCAGAATATTTTGGACAAAGAAAAGCATTTTTAGGAAAAGCAGGTTTGAACTACGAGAGCTGAGCAGTGTCAGACCTAAATGACATCATGATTAAATGTATGAGGTTTAAAGTTTACAGCTTTAATGTGCAGCTGTCAGGTATCAATAATCAGCTGTCAGTGATCAATAATCAGCTGTCAGTGATCAATA
>NW_007579571.1:13845-15156 GCF_000690725.1 Stegastes partitus | reverse complement strand
GGTCCGTTTGCTGCAGAAGAGTCACATGACCCTTTAAACTCCTCCTTTAATGAGAACAGAGTCTGAAGCAGGAAGTGTGATTAACAGAGAACGTTGATCAGGACCTTCTGACCCCTGATGTCTCTGGCTGGGCTTTCAGGCTTTGCTAAGCAGACTCACACAAACAAAGTCTGGATTTGTTGAACCTGCTTCCTTCAGCCCTCAGCAGCACTTTGACAAATGGAGGAGCTGAGACAAGTTTTGTTGTGAGCTGATGAACCGAAAGTTAATGTTGTTTGCAAATTGAACCCCCAATAGGTGGTGGTCCTGGTAGCGCTGGTGGCTCTGGCGGTACCAGTGGACACGGGCCCAGGCTGGATGCTGAGAAGCCTTTGGACGGCCACAGTGTGATTGGAGGCTCCATCAACAACAACCAGCTGAAGACGCTGCAGGGTGAACTGTCTGAGGTCATCCTCACCTTCAGCTCCATCAATGACACCTTGAAGGGTCTCGAACACACGGTGCAGAAACACGGCAGCGTCATCACCGACCTCGGTGAGCCGAGCTCAGCGGCGCCATCCGTCTCCGTTCAGTGCTGCACCGTCACCCGGCTAATCCTCACTCTGTCACTCTGAACCCTGACAGGGAACACCAAGGACAAGATCATCTCTGAGCTGGACAAAATCCAGCAGGAGGTCACGGAGCACAACGAGGACAGCCGGGACCGTCTGGATAAGATGGACCGGGATGTCCGGAGGTTCGAGAGCACGCTGCTGGTGGACATGGGAGACTGTAGAAGGTCTGGAGACGGGCTGGAGAAGAGGCTGTCCAAGCTGGAGGGAGTCTGTGGGAGGCTGGACGGTGTTTCCGACTCCGTCCACAAGATCAAGGAAGGTGTGCTTCTCTGTGATGGTACCTTCAAGTATTCATAGCGTGACATGTGACATGTGGCTTTTCAACTGATGTCTGAGCTCAGGTCAGGAAATCAGCTCCTCAGCAAGCAGATCCCACGCAGGTGGAAAGTCTACCACGTTCTGATCCAGTTTGTGGTTCTGACGAATTCTGAGTAACGATGGAAGCATCAAAGCTGCTCGTTCATCAGAAACATTTTGCCTTTATGGTACAGGACAGGGAAGTGGGGGAGGGGCTAGGCTTAGGGGCTGCAGCAAAGGGCCATGAGCGGGACTCGAACCCGCAGCCGCTGCATCGGGGACCTCAGAACCTGAACCTGGTCACCTGCTCAACCAGGTGAGCTGCAGCGGCGGCCATCACAGACATCTTCTGTCAGGCTCAGTTATGGTCAGGCTTAGAGTTAGTGTGTGTCCTGTGTAG
>NW_007579571.1:10437-13339 GCF_000690725.1 Stegastes partitus | reverse complement strand
TGTGTGTCCTGTAGTTGTGTGTCCTGTGTAGTTGTGTGTCCTGTGTAGGTGTGTGTCCTGTAGTTGTGTGTCCTGTAGTTGTGTGTCCTTTGCTGTCTTGTGTCTCATGTTGTGGTGCTCCATGACGTGTCCTCTGATGTCTCCGTGTCCAGGGCTGAGCCGACACGTGTCCAGCTTGTGGACGTGTGTTTCTGGTCTGAACGAGTCAGTGGTCCATCACGGAGGAGTCCTGGACTTTATTCAGAGGAACCAGGATGATGTTCACAGCAGGATGAAGAACCTGAACTCGAGCCTGAACCAGGTCTTCAGAGAGCTGCAGAGTTTCTCAGACCACGACCTGACAGGTGAGCTGCTCCCCCCACAGGTGTCCAGGTGTCTGTCTGAACAGCAGGACCACGGCTGAACGAGGTCCAGGTGTCCCCGTGATGTTTCCAGTGAGCACTAACGTGTTCCACTGCTTGTCTTTCACTTCATTTATTAACGAGCTCGTTATCTACAAGTTCTTTGTTCTATAAAACAGTGGTTCTCAAACTGGGGGTCTGGACCCCCATGGGGGTCCCAAGATAATTCAGGGGGTCGCCAGATCGTTGTAAAAAAATAAATAAAAATAATAATAAAGCTTCCATTTGTCAGATAAATGTGTATCAGAGCAGACCGGTTACCTGTCCAGGTGAACCTGCCTTCGCCCTGAGTCAGCTGGGATAGGCTCCGCCCCCCATGACCCTGGTGAGGATGAAGCGGTGTGTAGATGGTGGCTGTGTATCAGGGCTGTGTACACTTCTTCCTTTTTGGGACTCGTTAACATCATGATGTGATTTTGTGATATTCTTCTTCTTCGTCTTTTGCTTTTTAAAAAACAATATTTTCTGTTGTTTTCATATTTTTTCTCCATTTCATTCATTCATTCAAAAGAAAATGATCATGTTAACGTAGAGAAATCAGTCTGTGGAATGAACGCATTCATTTTAACACATTAATGATGAACAACAGATTTGTTACTCATGAGATATTAAAAACTCCACAAACACAGACTGATGCTGTCTTGGGGGTCGTGGCTCAAACAGTTTGAGAACTGCTGCTTTCAAAGATAGAACAGAACAGAACCTCAGGAGAACATGGGTCACTGCGCTTGGTGCACTTTGTCAGATTTCAGTTTCTTGTGCAGCTGGTGACGTGTTCATGCAGCAGCACGAAGCAGAAAGTTGTCAGTGAAGGAAAAATAAGATATTTGACGAATGTGTTTCCTGTCGGTTGCTCAGGAACGTGTTTGCAGTCACTCTTCAGCCTCTGCACGATGAATCAATGTTGGCCATAGAAAGCAAATGTTTTGAACGCAGTGTTTCAGAAACGTGATGAAGCTCTCGACAAAATGAAGCTCTCCAATAGTGTGTGGTTTTGTTTTGTAGGCCCGGCCCTGCTCAACAGAGGTTTGAACGTGTTCCTCTTTTCATTAACTCACTAACTGCAGAGCCGGACGGGATATAGCATCCAAACGGAAGAACATCTCAAAGCATCTCTTAAAGTCTGTCGGGTATCCATGTTGAATGCTGCTGCTTCTGTCAGACAGGCTAACCCTAACCTGCTGTCAGCTGGTCGCTCAGACTGCTAGCAGCACGCTGACCATGTTGTGTGTCCCAGAGCGGATCATCACAGCGCCCTCTGCTGGTGAGGAGGTCAGGCAGTCAACTCAGCCAGCTCTTCTCATGCAGTTTCAGCAGTTTCCATGGTTACGCATTGTAACCTCTGACAGCATCAGACGGCTTTAAAAGCTGAACATCAACAACATGGAAATGTGACAGACTTTAAGTGACGTCACCTCTCTAATCCAAGCTGACTTCTCCTAATGTTGTCAAAAATCAAGTCTGGCTTTGTGTTCACACCTCGTTAACCCCTCGTTAACCCCTCGTTAACAGGTCTGGCTGACCAACAACTAGTGTTGTCAATAGCAAAAAGAAAACTGTTGCAGAGAGTGTTTGATGGCTTCACTTACGCATGAGACCGCAAAGGAAGCACAAAACGTAAACACAAAGTTCAGTAGCATGAAGGAGCTGCAGGTTGCTCCCTCCCTGGATGATCAACAGTCCGTCAGATCCTTTAACAATGAAGCTGCTTCACCTCCACCACTTCCCTTTAGTGCAGGGCTCCTGTTTGTTCTCTCTGCAAACGTCTCTGGATCCAGAGCTTCACATCTCTGACCTGCAGCCGCTGGCCTCCCCGACCCCCACAATCCTTCTATTCATATTTATTATTCTGTTCTGTTACTGCTCTCCATCTGCTCACCTGGTACCCCCCAAACCAAAAGTCTTCTGTTCAACTGGAGGTAAATTCTCCAGCACTGACTTACACCACAGTCTGCTCAAATGTGTCTTTAGAGGACAACCATAGTGACCTTCTCCCTTCACCAGTGACTATAAAAGCTCCTTAAAATGCAGTTTTATTCAAATGCCAAAATGCCACCGATGCAAGAGAAAGAAGAAAACAGGTTTATGGTGACTGGATGCTGCAGGTCAGTCAGGCCTGAAGACCCATAACTCCACCATTTGAAATGAAATGAAAAATACTTTATTTATCCCAGAAGGGAAATTCAGTCTTGTAAAAGCTCACTTTTTTTTTTTTTTTAATCAATATAACATATTACACATACACATACAACAATAATAATCAGTCAGTCAGTTGGATTTGTTTTTTAAGGTGATGGCTGTTGGCAGGAAGGAATTCCTGCATCTCTCTGTTCTACAGTGAAGCTGAAGCAGCCTCCCACTAAACACATTCTGTTGGTTCTTCACTGTGTTGTGGAGACGGTGAGAAGAATCCTCCATCATCTTCATCATCTTGTGCAGCATTCTTTTTTGAACAATCAGCTCCAGTGGTTCCAGAGTTATCCCCAGCACAGAACCAGCTT
>NW_007579571.1:0-6257 GCF_000690725.1 Stegastes partitus | reverse complement strand
ATTAGTGCTGTTCTCACAGAGAACATGCTGCTGCTCTGTTTGCTTTGCTGTGTCCAGTTCACCTGCTAGCATGCTAAGACAGTTGCCCATCTCTCATACAGTTTGTGAAATACCAAACTCAAGGAAGAATGGGCAGAATCACTGGACTGTGTAAATCTGCAAGGCTTTTTCACTTCTGAACTCTTCCAGCTCGCTTCACCTTCACATTCTGTCACTGTCTGTACAACACTGTTCAAATCCACAGTGTCCTTAAATTCACAAGACCCCAGAGTTTCTGCAAATGATGCTGGGATTTTTAACATTTTTTTAAATAGTAAATCATGTCTAAAATGGTTAAATTAGGGTTGAATAAGAGACATGTTCATTACATAGGCCTGCCTGGACCTCCAGGACCCCCAGGAGAGAGAGGCTTCAATGGGTTGCCGGGCCCCAGAGGTCCCCCTGGACCTCCTGGACGACATGGAGAAAGTGGTGCCCGAGGCCTGCCAGGTATGATGGACACTCTACATTTGTACATATCGTGGTATTATAAAGACTCATCACTGTGGATTCTCATTTGAAAACTCAAATTCAGAAATGAATTGTTCCAACAATTATCTCAACGTAGCCATCAAACAAACGCTGTTGGAGTCACAGCCAGAGAATTCTGAACGTGGTAAATTCAACGTAACGTCTAGACAGCAGTGTCGACACACTGAGCGAGCTTGTTTCACATTTATTGCTTACCTACAAAGGCCAGAAGACATTTCATGTAAAAATTCTGCTGAAAATCTGAAGCACCATTCGTGGAGATCACCATTGTTCAGAAGCAAACAAGTGACGTGACTCCGTTGCTTCTTTCTGCTGTTGAGGTAAATAAATGACTCTTCAGAAGAAGTTCCAGCCTTAAACAGGCTGATAGCTGCTCGTGGTGCTTTCTGTTTTCCCACATTTTCTAACTGCTGCTCTGGTTTCTTGCAGGTCCCAAAGGTGAAACAGGTATGTCCTTTTCAAGAAAAAGTTTTCCCAGTAACTGTTTTGTCACAAAAAAAATTCAAACAGAAAACAAGAAAATTTGCAAAGTGGACAATTCATGCACGGTCAGCAGGAAGCCCGGCAGCCTCCAGCTGACCTGAACCATGACAGCTGCAGTTTGCTCCTGAATGTAGAAACCTGCAGAGCGTGGAGGCAAAGCGCCGCAAACACACACCTATAAAAACCCCGTCAACAGAATCACAATCTGTTTTATTCTCATGATGCAGCATCTCTGCAGTCCTAATACTGAAAATGAGCACCAATACTAAAGAGGCGAGGTGCACCCATTTTTAGGGGCAGGCTCACTTCGTAGGATCAGTATACGGTCCAGCACTACACAACCAGTACCATCCAAACGGTGTGTGGTGACTGTAGCCTCTTGGTAATCTGTTGGTAGGGTTGCTGCACAGCTTTGTCCAGAATGTTCTTCTGTGCGTGTCTCTCTTGTCTGACTCTGTCTCTGTACATGTTCAGGTCTTCCTGGTGCTGATGCTCATGTTCCCAGACTCTCGTTCTCTGCTGCCCTCACTGTCCCCATGGACAGAGCAGGAACCATTGTCTTTGACAAGGTCTTTGTCAACCAAGGAGAGTTTTATGACCCAAAAACAGGTGGGACTTCCATGAACCACGAGCTTAGGAGTGTGGTTCCCAGTTTTTCTGGTCCTCGTGCTGACATGTCCTTCAACAACACACTGAATCTTAGAACCAGTCCTGATGACTGGACCAGAAACTTGTTTGACTGGGACCAGTAACCCTACCGCTTCTTTCTATTGCATGATTCTAAACTGTATCATCCTCAGTAACTGAATGAGGTTGTGTTGTGCTTATTATTGAAGTCCTGATCAGCGACGAGCTGCAGGTCAGTGAATGTGACGTAAATCAGATAATGACATTGGCTGTGTGTTCCTCTGATCTGTTGATCTCTGACATGTTTCCTGGTGTCGTGAGCTTTAACCAGACATAAATGTGTCCCTTTCAGGTATTTTTACCGCCCCAGTAGATGGACATTACTTCTTTAGCGCTATCCTCACGGGTCACAAGAACGAAAAGATTGAAGCGGTCCTGTCCAAGTCGAACTATGGCATGGCCCGGGTGGACTCAGGAGGCTACCAGCCTGAAGGCCTGGAGAACAACCCTGTGGCCGAGGCTAAGGTCACTCCGGGCTCACTGGCTGTCTTCAGCATCATCCTGCCTCTCCAGACTCGAGACACCGTGTGCATTGACCTGGTGATGGGCAAGCTGGCCCATTCTGTGGAGCCCCTCACCGTCTTCAACGGCATGCTGCTGTATGAAGACATGTGACGCTCCAGAGCAACGTCTGAGAAACAACGAAGCCAGAAAACCGAAACAACGCTGCTTCAGATTTATGACCAACCCACAGGAGGCGGGCCAGTACACCATGATGTCACTTCCTCATTCAGGAATGATTCAGTGACAACAGTTTTTCAGTGAAGCTTCTTGGAAAGATTTGTTCCTGCAAATCCCACACTGTCTGCACAGGGACCTGCTTGACTTGTTCTTCCTGAAGAGGCTGCAGGTCTCTTCCTGTATGGACCCAGCATGAGACTCTTTAAATCCATCTCGTTGATCTGATGTGGTCACATGATCTGACGTCAGGGCAGCACTGTGACAACCAATGATCAGCCGACCCCTGCCAGACCTGCTTTGTTTAAACAGCAGGCTAAAGCACACAAACTATTGTGCTGAAGAATCCCAGTGTGCGAGTCTGAAGGGCTGCTGGTGCCCCCTAGAGGCTGCAGAGTTCATTACAGTCGCAAACGTTTCAAAGATTTACGATTAGATAGTTGTCATCTCCCCACCCAAGGGTGGTCCTACACCAAATATTGTAGATTATTTAAATGTAGGAGCAGAAATGTTATCAGGACGTTTATTGATCGTCTGACCCGATGTTTAGAAATCTGTTTTGGATCATTTGAGAGCTACATGTGTAGACACAGTTGTCTTGTATAAAGTTTGAGTCCCCCTTGTGGGCAAATGAGCTCGCCTTCAAGTGTTAATGCACTGTTAGGATGTATTTAATGACCTGAACAATAGAAAGACATTCAGCAGTGTCCAGCCAGTGACTGTCTGCCCCCTCCAGGCTTATCTTTGGTGACTGTGGCCACAGAGCTCATTTTGAACTTCCTCCATCTTGAGAGCTGCTTTGTCTTTTCCAGATGTTGCTCTGCAGACTTTAGATGTTTCATGTGTGATGAGGAAGCAGGTTCGTTTTTCCATGAAGTTCCAGTTTGTCTAACCCTCTGCCCGTATTGACATAACCCTAAGACAGGCTTTGCTTTGTCTTTCTGTCCCACTGGCTGAGCTGAATGTTTTCTAGGCGCCAGTTACCTTTATTTTGAGATCCTCAGTTGTTGAGGGGAGCCAGTGGTATTTATGATCAGCTGAGATACTTGTAATGACGATCGCCATACAAGTCAGTGAGTGAGACCGACTGCTCAGATGTTCCTGTACAGCTGATTCTCTGACTGGTGGATGTTAAGATATCTGTTAACGAATATCTTCTGTGATTGTGGACCAAAGGATTGGATGGACAGCTCACTGCCAACCTTTACCCTGTAGATCAGATGTTGCCATGGTGACACGTGAAACTGTGACTTAAAATCTGATGAGAACCAAAGAAAGCTATGTGCTCTGCAGCTGTCTGCAAGCAGAGTGTTTGTGACTGACATGAGTTCACATCGTGAATATTTTTCTATTAAGTTGCACCTTTTCTTGCTTTGTTGGTGTTTTTATGTTCGACCAAGTTTTAATTCACAATCACAAAATGTCACATTGATGGAAAATGTTCAAAGACGAGGCTGAAAATACTTCACATCTTCTTACTGTCAATGAATCCCATTAAAGACCCGTGTTGGGGACATATTTAGACACTTTACTAAGTAATAACACCATGCTGCAACAGGACTAAACTATCATACATCTATGGCACACAGCACCTGTCAGCAAGCAGTAGCGCTGGTTGGAGTCCATACATGGGTTTTGATGACAAAAAGAAATGTTCAGTCTTGTCAGACTTGTTTCAGACTGACGTTAAGCACACGCAGTGGAGAACGATGGACAACGCACACAGTCAGATGTTTCCTCTGATGATGGTGTTTGCTTTGAGGAGAACTGTGATTATTATGACAACTGTCTGAATCTAGTATTTAAATGTTTCCATCGTATATCTGAAACACATTCAGCAGCTCCATCGATCTCCATCTGTCGTCAGTCACTGAGCGGGATGCCAGGATGTGTGATGGCTTCACACCAGCAGCCTGTTTGTCACAACTGTCTACAGATGAATGGATGAACTTGTGGCAACAAATATTTCTGTCGCTTATACTCTGATTAACATTACCACTTAGAAAAGAGACGTGAAGGGCCGTCCTTCTTCCTCAGTGGATTTAGGAACTGCACTCTCTCATGTAAACCTGTTGTTCTCACTTTTATATTGATGGATAATTTTCACTGTCATTAAAGAAAAAAACTGTCAAATCCTGAAGGTTGATGAACAAGCTGTTTATCTGTGAGACCCATCAGGAGTCGCTGTCAGCTCCCAACACATCACACCAAACACGAGCCATGACTGCATATTAGTGGTTCATACAGAAGGTGTGAAGGCACAATGCACAGTGATGTCCTGGGAAACAGAGTGACAGAACACAAAATAAACATGAACATAAAAATCAAGTTTGGCTTTGGTGAAGAAACAACGTAGTGCTATCTGTGTGTCATCATTTCATTTCTTTTTGCCACCTTCACCTGTTTCCACATCCCTGGGTCCAGGTTCTGAGCCTTAGTTGCCATCCTCTCCTGCTTCAATATCTTCCTCGTCAGGCTCAACAGTGTCTCCACTGTCCAGGCAGAGGATGTGAAAGATGGGGCAGGAGGTGCCGAGGGGTATAAAAGTGTGGCCTACTTTGGAACCTGAGAGACATGAAACGCCAGCAGGTCTTCATCCAAAAAGATCCTGGACCGGTCGGGCATGGAAAAGTGTGCCAGAGGGCGGGTTGGGGTGAGGTATCTGCAGCCAGGTCTACACGAAACTGCAAAAATAAATGTCAAGGTCTGGGATCCGCACAGCTGGTTAGTGATGTCCTGGTCCAGGGTAGACAGCATTTATTTACGTAAAATGACAAATTAGTGTCGAAAATGAGTGACACAAACTAATTATTTTATTGTACCAAAATTATTTTTTAAATGTTCCAAAGGCATACAAATTAAATAACTATTAATTATTAATAATTTCAATTCAATTTCCCCTCTAAAAAAAAAAATAGAATAGAGTTTTTGCTGCAGCTTTTTAGTCACTTAGTTTAGTTAGCTCAATCCAAACGTCACATTAGTGGCCTTCCTGGTCACAAACGATGGAAAGATCTTACTGGTGTAGAAGACATGAGATCCCAGTGGGTGGTCCACAGCCGCTGTCCCTCCTGGTGGTAGAAACCAGCCCAGAGCGGCCGGACACAGCTCCTCCGTCACACCAAGACACCGCACACAGTCCGGCTGCTACAGCAAAGACAGGCTTCAGACAGCCCGCTGGAACATGGCCGGTCTGGAGCTCGTCTCCTCGTCCCACGGAGCACTGAGCCAACGTCTGTCTGAACTGAAGAGGAGGAGAAGGAAACAGTGCAGATAACTGGTGACATTCAGTCAGCGAGGCAGCTGTTACAGCGACAGTGTAGACCATAGGTGGCCGTGCCGACGCCTGTTCCAAAAACACAAATGTCCTTAAACTCTTGCAGATGTTCTTGCTGTCAGTGTTAACACTGGCTCCACTCATCGCTCTGAGGTGAGTCGAGGCTGTTCAGCCTACAAGTGAAACACACGGTTTGAAGAGAGCTTCACTCGGTGGAGTGGAAACATCTCTGAGCCGCCGTGGAGTCTCCACCAGATCAACTTGTGACAGGATGTGGCGTCAGTGTGATGGTTGGACAGTCACACGTCCCAGTTGAACCAGTGATGTGTATGTAGGCTCCACATGGTCCGTTCACAGGTTCGTTCCAACCAGACCTGTCTGTGTGTGAAGATAAAGATACGACGTGAAGAAGACCTTGCAAAAGTCGACATCAGTCGTTGAACAGCGTTGCCACCTAGAGGACGTTACCAGCAAGCGCTTGTCAACTGCTGTAGTGTCGCAAATAATGACTTAAATATGCACATGAAAGAAGAATGAAAGACTGAACCTGAACATTTGTGTGATGGCACAGTGAGACCCCTAGCCCTAACCCTAACCCTAA
>NW_007579570.1:102696-140241 GCF_000690725.1 Stegastes partitus | reverse complement strand
TTTTTTTACCTTTTTACGAGGCGACTTCTTAAAGTTCTCAGCCTTCACGAGAAACAAGGAGTCTAACTCTTTTTTCGGGGCGTAACTGTGTACTATAAAGCCTTACGACATTGTCCACAAAAACTCAATGGCTTGAAGCAATCAAAGAAAAAGGAGTTTTGAGCTGGCTGATGCTGCTCCAGGACAAGATGTCCATCCAATTCAGAGCGATGATGAAGTCATTGTTGATGCTGAGGAGAATCTGGAGGCTCAAGCAGCAACCTTCGTCCTTAAAGGGAGATCGAAGCTTGAACATCAGTGGACATTAAAGTTAAAGTTCTTTGAAGAAAAAGTAAACCAAGAACCATCTTTCTCCTGTGATGTCTTCTGAACAAGCCAAGAACTTGTTGAAGTGCCTTGTAAATAAAGTCGAGGCTGTTGCTGCTATAATAATCTAACACCTGAACACTTTGTCTTGGTGTGTTTGAACCAAAAAGCCCCTCCAGTCCACGGAGCCTCCCTGTTTGGTTCCCGTGATGTTTCTGACCGGTGTTGTGTTTCCAGGGTCAACGGGACTCCGTCTCCCCTCTCTCTCAGCCCCTCTCCGGCCAGCAGTGGAGGAGGAGGAGGAGGAGGAGGAGGAGCTGGAGGAGGATCCGGAGGAGCGCCGGGGTCGGCGGGCAGCGTGGCGATTCCCCAGAGGATCCACCACATGGCTGCCAGCCACGTCAACATCACCAACAACATCCTGCGGAGCTACGAACACTGGGAGACGGCCGACCGGCTGGCCACCGACAGCCAAGGTAGGACTGGATGAAAAGCACTCGGCTCTGTTGACTGTCCATGAGTTCACATTTCTAACATCTGGAAACACTGTTAGAGATAAATCTTTTTTTTTTTCCGCTGTGGTCACCAGAGGTCTGTTGTTTCTGTCATTTTCTCTCATGGTGTGAATCACAGCTCGCTCTAACCTGCTGCTGTCTCTTCTGCTGCTGCTGCAGTAAAAACTTCTGCTCCAGAGGTGTTTTAACACCCACCTGACAGCAGGCGTTTGAAGGGGCAAGTCTAACAGCTTTTATGAACTGGCTGTAGGTCACAGCCACGCAGAGGAGGCAGCCGGGTAATATAGAGGCGCTATTGATTCATACCGCTAAGTAAGAGGAAGACTATGTGTGTGAGCTGAGACCAATCTCAAGGTTAGAAGTGTATAATAATAGAGGTAAATGTCAGCTTCTCTGACATAACATTTAAGATGAAGCCGGGACATTTGTGTTGAAGACATTTTCATAAATCTGCTCACCTGTTTATGCAGCGTTTACGTGATGATGTAGGAACACGGAGCGGGTTTTTACACTGCAGGAACAGCCTCATATTTAGTTTTCAGCTTCAATATGAACTCAAACGTGTCTAAACAACAACAGATAGTAGTTTGTCGGATGTACGTCTGGTTTTATGAGCCCGTAGGAAACAGAGCAGTGGAGGTTAGTTGGGAATTTTACACAGATTGATTGATTGATTGATTGATTTGGGGAAATGTAGGGTTGCATTTAGGAAAAATAAGAAAAACAAGGTGCAAATCGTGCTGGTAGAACAACCAAGCTGAACTGCAAGGAGTTACACAATAAAAACATATATTAAAAAGCATAAATGCAGAATAACAATAAAATTAACAAGCGTGCAGAAGGAGTGCTGCTGGGGTCACGGTGGACTCACCATCACTGATGTCTGAGAGGAGAAAACTTCTAATCAGTGAGAATATCGAGACCGAAATAAAGGGCGCTCGTTGTTCTCTGCCATCAGTGTTGTTTAAACCAATCAGGCCGCCATGAAACAACCTGCAAGTTTAATGGAAAACAACCACGAGATGCACCTTTCTGTTCACTTTCTCCTATTTCCCTTTAATACAGGGGTTCTTAACTGGTCTCACCCTGGGACCCACATTTTCCCGTGGTCATTAAGTCGCGACCCAGTTTTACTTATAATTCAGTATTCAATATATTTTCCTGTGCAACATGCATTTCAGAGCTTATAACCACGCACAGTAACTGGACCATGACCACTGCATGTACAGAAGTGAATAAAACCATCACTCAGACGGAGGGGTGCGGGCGCTGAGCTTCCGGTCCGACCGACGGTGGCGGGAGGGGGGAGGGAATATTCGGAGATCCAAACTGATATCCAGATTCCAGCACAGTGAACCAATAGGTGGCTATTCGGGTCCAGTCCTAGTATGAAAACCCACATTTTAAATACTCCGGGTCATGTTTTTGCCATCCTGCGTCCCAACATCAACACAAACTTTAAATGAACGTCAAACAAACTATGGTTACCGTGCCTGTCAAAATAAAAGTTTTTTCCAAAAAAAAAATGAGTCCAACCTGAGACGCACATTATATATTGTTTAAATTTGACCAGCTGTCCGCGACCCACCCTTGGGTCACGACCCACCAGTTGAGAACCCCTGCTTTAATATATATCTGTATATTTCATTCCACTCTGTACGTGCAGCACCGTGCAGAAAAATGCCACGACTCAATCCTGATCAGTAAACTTTCTACTAACTGCAGTAAAAATGAAAAAAAAAACCTAAATCAGCGCCGCTTGCTGCAGTTCTTCTGTAAGTTCAGTCTGTCTGCGTGTCGCTCCATGTGATCTCCAGATTGACTCCGTGATGCTGAGATCAGAGCTCTGTGGGGGTTAAACCGTCTATTTCAGGACTCTTTGGTCTTTTTGTAGCTAAAGATAGTCCTTTATGACTCTATATTCCATTTGGAGTGGGATGAATGTGGAGCCGGTCTCCCCGATGTGATGGATCAGGATTAAAACTGTTGATCTCGTGTTCTGTGCTGCGTTTTATTTAATAATAATACCGTCTCAGAATAAAACAACTTTTCCTTCCTTTCTTTAGGCTACCGCTCCACAAGACGGCACTAAAACCAATCTGATAAATATAATAAATAAGTCGCCCGCCTCTGGTTTCCCGCGGCGCCGTCAGAACACCTCCAGCTGTAGTTGTGTGTGTTTCCTCCCAGAGATACAGTAACCCTCGGTAACTCTGCCTCTCCCTCCCGTAGACTTCTTCCAGGAGCTGGACTCGGTGATGGAGCCGTTGAGTCAGCAGAGCAGCATGACGGAGCTGGTCCGCTTCATCAGGCAGGGACTGCACTGGCTCCGCATAGAGGCTCACCTGCTGTAAAGACTGGATCCGAGCCAACGCTTTGGAAAAAAAAAGAGGAAGAAGGAGAAGAAAGGAGGAAAGACAGAAACGGGCCCGGGAGCTAGAACTGAGATAACGAGTGAGATGAGACTCTGGACGATGCTTCGGTTCCCACTGGGATCCTTCAAATGACCCGACGCCACGCTTGGTAATGTAACGGCCGACACCGGCGGGATAAATTCACCTGCAATTAGGCCTGAGCTGTAAATAAGTGTGGGGGTTTCAGCTGTGAATCACAAAATACAAATTATGACAAATCTGGCTGACGCTGCTGTTTCTTCTCTGGAGCAACAGTTCATCAGCGCTGGTAGCTTTAAATCCTGAAGGGACAACACCAAACCGTCCCGCGTCCCCCGAATAGAAAAAGGCTTCACTGAGACGGGATCGTTTTCAAAAAAAGAAGATAAGTGAGAGGCTGGTGTGATTAAGGAGGCTGAATGTAGGGAAAGAGCTCAACTGGGGCTCATCTCCTCCAGCAGCGGACCAGAAATGTGTCAGTGATTGGGACTAGAATTAAAGCCTCGGGCTGCTATTGATCCGAGTGGAAAAGTACCGGTCCAATCCATTAGATAAGGACCACACTAGTACAGGGAAGAGGCTCCGTTACAACCACAAGAGCTGAATTAATGGAGGCTGAATCGGCCCTCTGCTTCTGTCGCGATCCGTCTTCTGTCTTTAGAGAAACAAACTGACGAGCAGAAGCTGCTGCGTGAATGTAATGTGGATGCAGCGTGATGTCTGACTTATGGCTCCATCTGTCAAATCTTTACATTTAGATTTGCTCCCTAATTGGATGATCGTCCAGGTTATCGTTCAAAGGCCTCACCTGACTCTTAATGCACTTTTCTAGGCCTCGTCTTGATATGAATGAGTTTAATTAGTAATCTGTTTTTGTAGATTTCTGCACTTATATCACAGTGTAAATATTTACTACTACTTATGGGGTAGTAATAAAACACTTTATGGGAGCTTAAATTTGTAGCTACAGGAGACAAAGACAAGAGGATGAGGGATAAAACTGTGTGACAAAGAGCAAAAAATAAATGACACTGCTTTTTTATATACTAAGTTTATATTAAATAATAAAGACTATAATGTTGTTACTGGGTAACAAGGCAGGAAAACTGTTAAAAAATGGAGTCTTTTCCTGTATACAGGAGACCCCAACAAAGAGGTTTGAACCAAAATATCACCAAAATGATCAGACGTGAGCATAAAAACTTAATTGGAGTTTCATTAACTGACTCATACTACACTTTATTTATCGAATACCCATAAATAACAACAAAATGCACTGATTTCTGTCACTAAAGGCAGCGCAGACTCGCTGCTTTTACAGTTCGGAGACAAATCACGGCCGCTGTAGTGCGTAATCACTCCCCGAAGGCCCATTCGGAGCAGGAAACCCCCTGTAACAGCACCGACGCTGCACTGAAACCAGCTTTAGTGAAGTTATGATTCTGGAAAAACACACCGTTAAAAGTGTTTAAATATGGCGTTCATTATTGTTGTTAAAGGGAAGAAGTTGTGCCTTTATAGCGACGGCTGTAAGACGGTTGTGTGTGTTTGCAAACTTATTGTGAACCTCTGGGGAGCCGTGACGTTACGTTAAAGCCACCTGCTGACAAAAACTGATATTAGAGGAAATCTACTGGCACGTGAGGTTTTGTTGAGGCTGCTGGTTAATGAGTGTTTACAGTGTCATTTATTTTCTCCTAAACACACTATTTTTATGCTCTTACTCTCTTGTGATTTCTCATTTTCACCTAAATCTTCCTTATTTATTGATAGAAGCCGTCCGAGGATCCACACGTACATGAGTATTTTTAAAAACTGGGCTTTTCCTCCTTCGGTAGCAAGAAAAATCTCACTTTACATTAGACTCATCTTTATTATCTTTGCGCAGACTACAAGCATTAAGACAATGAAATGTAGTTTAGCATCTAACCAGAACTGTAAAAGAAGCAGTAAAGTCTATTATTTACAGCACGACTGAAAGCTGTCATGAGCTTGTCAAGCCACCAGGTGGCGACATAACCCGAACACTAAAGCCAACTTGGTCAATCAGATGCTTAGAAAAAGCTATTACCGTAATTTCCGGACTATAAGCCACTACTTTTTTTTTTACACGCTTTGAACACTGCCGCTTAAACAATGATGCGGCTAATTTATGGATTTTTAAGTTTTTTACGAATTTGCTTCGAAACGAACGTGACATTGAGACGAAAGAGAGACTGACTGTGACGAAGTAATTCTGTTCAATTCCAACTCTGAAGAAGACAACTTTAGTGGTTTTAGTGCAGGAGGAAGATGAAGATAGCGATCAATAACTTCTCCTGGTAGGCTACTGTAGTTTTTATTTACTTAACCAGCCGTGTTACAGGCACTGTTGGGAAAAAAGCATTTACGTATTTGGTGTATGTTACCGGTACGTATTTAGTTAAAAGTTTTAAAAAGTCTTTCTGTGTAAATATCTCATGTTACAACGTGGACACCTGCAGCTTATAGACAAGTACAGCCTATAGATGTACAAAACTAGTTGTCTTTTAAAGTTAGTGGGTGCGGCTTATATTCAGGTGCGCTCATAGTCTGGAAATTACGGTACTATTTCTGATTGGCTACCAACAATGACGCATTGAGAAAGGAGGAAGTTGTGTCTTGATGTGTCTTGTGAGAATACGGCCTTGATTATACTTCCTAGCAGACCCACACATGGACAGCTGTCACAGTATTTTTTACTCCACTTGGAGTTCAGAACTTGGTTTCATCTTTATGCACAGTCCTGTCCTTGCATTGTTATCTCCGTTGCAAACTTGAGCAGATAATTACATGGACCCAAAGAAACCAATGCACACTGTGCATAAAAGTAAAAAACAAGTAAAACGTTCTGTTATTTTCGCCACTTTCACACAAAATAACTCCACGTAAACAAAGATAATTTTGCACACTCTGACTCTCAGAAGCCAGAACTTGGCCTTTCCTGTCAACACTGCAAACTGTTTCCAAATACCTTCACCCTGGAGGGATGTTTTTTTTAAAAAGCTCCATTTTCGGTGACCTATAACTGCTTGTGGAAAACACAAATAGAAAAGGCTGCTTTTCAAACAATACCCATGTACGTGTGGACGACGGCAGACTTTCCCTAAAAAACGCAGCCTGAAAGTGGCAGAACAGACGTGACCTGGACTGAATCTATACGAGTCAGACGACGAGCAGTTTGTTTAAGCAGAGCGAGCAGTCGGCTTCCTGGTCCCACAAATGAGCCTTTTTCTTAAGTCAAATAAAGCACTTGTCTGGTTCCTCTCTCGCTGGTTATGGGCTTTTGTGAAATTCCACTCAGTTCTAGTTCCCATAGTAACCCACCCACCAAGGCGTCAAACACTTACAGGGGGGAAAAAACTACAAGATTCAGTATGATTTGGCTCTAATTAAGCCCCCACCCACGTGCAGAGCAAGTAAACAGGGTGAGAATCTCGCGGCGGCTTTTCTGCCCCGATGTCAAAATAAAATCTGCGACTTTGTACAGCACTTAATGAGATCAAATCAACTGCCGGGTATCTTATAGTCGTTTCCCAGCATTTGTTGTGTCGTGTTGTTAGTGTGTATACGTGTACAGCTGATTGTCAAGTCTATTTAAATCATTACCTGACCGAACAATAATGATGTTTGTGTACCATAATGTACAGACTGTGACTCCTGAAGACAGTGTTTGGTTCTTTTTTTTTTTAGTGTCTTGTGAATGAGTCAATGTGAATGAATGAGGAAGTGAAGCGAGATAATAGGGTATCTATGTGTGTGTGTGTGTGTGTGTGTGTGTGTGTGTCCATGCACAGGCTATGGCTGCATCTACACAGCACCAAACGTAATGTGATTTTTAACTCTTTGTGGCACGTTAAAATAGGAGATTACACAGTTTCTAAGTCTCTTCAATCTTGTGCCGTAAAGACTTAAAGTGGGTTGATCATTATCGTGGTCTGTGTAAATCCAGCTCATCAAGCATGAGTTTTTAAGTTTTGGATCATTTGACCATCGCTGAATGTGTATGGAAGACAATGCGGATGTGAAAAGTAATTTTCACTTTGACAAAAAGAAAAAAAAAGGAAAAAAAAAAAAGAAACTCAAGTGCCTCTATTTGTGTCCGGTGGGAATTGCTCTATTTATTTAAAAACAAAGAATGAATCTAAATGATTTTCCATACCATATTGGTATAAATATGAGATTGTTTTTCGTAAAATCAAATGTTTCCATAAGCTTTTTACTGGCGTTTATGACGACACCAGGGTTTGGCTTTAAGACAAAAACAACGTGTGATTTAACGTGTCAAATTTGCATTAGTTGCTGTATTTTTCTTTTCTTTTTTTTAATGATTTGAGCAAGAATGGGTTTGTCTGAAATGCCTGAAATTTTAAAAAAAATCATCGCATGCAATAAATGATAGCTTCAGACCAAGAACTACTTGTGTCCATTTCCAAAAAGAAAAAGAAAAACAAAAAAAACAGTCAGTGTATTTCTTGTTGCACAAATCATTTACAGTGTGAATGTTCGACATCACCTGGAAACACGAAGCCGCTTTAAGTGCACAACACTAAGGGGACGTGTCCACCGAAGGGATTTTTTTTATTCCTGAGGCCGGCAAATGTTTTTTTAATCGTTTGCACTTCCATTATCTGCATGTTGATGTTTTCTAAATCCTTTGCTTTGGAAAACACCGACAGCAACCCCCCGAGCAGCGACGTACACGGTGGAAATACCAAATTTTGCTGAGCATTTGGATCACGCAATAAGGCAGGCCTGCTTGTTGTTTCAGTGAATTAGCCAATTTAATCGCAGTGCTCGGCTCCCTGCATCCAAATGTTTCACTAAAATAATCCCCTCACTATTCTGATGGGGCACCATCACTGCATCCCGGGCTTAGACGACTGTGATCACATGCTAATACACCTGAGCTTTTCTCTCGTTAATGATAATGACGTGCAGTCAGACTATCAAATGGTCTGTAACACTTGGTTTACGCTACAAATACCAGCAGCATGCAGATTTATTTGTAGTTTAAGTGTTAACCCACATAGACTCCTCTGTTTCTCCACGTGCTTCATTTCTACCTTCAGTTCTCGACACAAACTAGTTGTACGATTAAGTAGCTGCTCGCGACACATTATTTCCTCAAATATTCCGCATCATAGCAACCAAAGTGTCTCCAAAACGCTCTCGGGTGTTTTCGGCTAGCAAGAAAAACCCTTTGGTGGGCACGTCCCCAAAAGCTAACAGTCTCACACTCAAGTACGACACAAAACCTTCAAGAAACAATTGGACATTTTGGTAATTACGCTAATTCTGCTTCCTTCTTGCTGAGAGTAAGATACAGCTCTCTTGTTTGTACCAGAGCTAGCAGCTAGTTAGCTTAGCATTAAGGCTGGAGATGTTGAAACAGCTAGCTTGGCTCTGTCCAAAGTTAGCCTTGAACACTAATAGAACACATTGTATGTAGCTTGTTTATTACGTGCAAAAACATGTATTATCTGTATAAAGGCAACATGTGGGCGGGGTTTGGTGTCAAACTGTTTCCTGTCTGGGCACAGTCAATGTTTTTGTACAGCTTAAATAATAAAGATATAATGTCTTAATAAGTGCGCTTCCGAGAAGCCGGTAGTCACATGTTGTTAGCTTTAGACACAAGCTAGCTAGCTGTTTCCCGTTGTTTGTAGTCTTTATGCTAAGCTAGGCTAGGTGGCTGCTCATTACAGCAGGGGTGGAGCCATTATCTAACCCGATTAAGTTTTCAACAACTTAAAAAGCTTAAATTGGAACATTTATTCACGAAGCCAATGATGAAAGCAAGTGACCAAAAAAATGACCTACAGCAAAAAAAGTTTCCGAGCTCCGCCTTTACGCTACGACACCGACTGCTATCAACATTCAAACTCTCAGCAAGAAAGCAAACTCGTCAAACTATTCCGTTAAAATGGACTCACGTTTCTTCATCTGAACGCCTGAAAATGTTTACTAATGACGTTTCTGCACAACAGTCCAAACTTCCTGTTGTTTTACAAAATTGCCTTTTTAAGATGTTTTCTTTTGTTTGTTTGTTTGTTTGTTTGCTTGTTTTTTTAATTACTTGAGGTCACGAAGCCAAATTAGGAATGTCCCAATAAGCCAATGAACTTCTACGACAGCCAACACACAAAAGCCCACAATCTGTTTCTGTTGGACCTCAGTCGTCACCAGTCAGTAGTTGATCCACAGTGTTGCTCAGTCCGATTCAATGATGTTTGGTGTTGTTTTGTTTTATGGTGAAACAGTGATTGTTATTATATGGTTATTGTTAATTTCACTCAATGGTCCCTTATTTTTGATTATATGCAGCGGTACAATACACAATAATATGCTGTAAAAAGTCAAAAAAAAAACATATACATTGCATCGGTGACATGGGAGACGCCAGTTTCATCCCGCGACGCCACACGACGGCTACGGTAAACGTTGAAACGTTGAATTCATGCAACAGTTCATTTATATGCAATGTCAATATGTGGGTATATTCTGACACATTTTGGAGACAGACTTCCTCAGCATGGCCTGTTGTTCTGCTGGCATCTTATTAAATATCCCATTAGCTCCTGTTGCATTATCACAGTTGTCAACTTGTTTATCAAAGGCGGCAGCGACAGAGAAACAACATCACTGCTGTTGTGATTACAATAGAGAGATAAACAGACTGATTTATTTTTTGACAACAGATGGAAGCAAGCTGATAATACATTGATAATCTCTCCAGTTGTGACGAGTGTCTCTAATATTTGTTTGCATTTTACAAAATCACAGATACGCTTTGATTGCTTTGGAAATTGCCAGAACAGGCTAATACAGTAAATGAATTATCAGTATTTACAAGGATAATCAAGGGTTTGGTTTCTTTCTTCCAGAATTCCTATAATCTACCAGAGAGACGCTTTTTTTTTTTCTTTTCTTGTTTTGTTTTTCTATTCAATTGTCCTCAGTTGTCGTGTCAGTCATGCAACAGTGTTAGAAATACGACAGATTAGTCACGATCCAATCAGTAACCATTTGCTGGAAGCAGACATTAATACGCAGCGTTCGCTTGTAGAAATTAAATTATATCACGTGTCTTAATTTACGATTAATTATAAGTAACCAACGAGTCCCTTCCAATTTGTTCCCGAGAAGAATTAACTAATGTTGTCGTAGAATTCACCAATTTGGTAAACAAGCTCTGCAACCAAATTCTAACGGCTCTGTCTTTGTGTAGTTGTTTACAGGACAGTAGAAACTGACAGGAGGAGCTCAGCACTCTCAGTTCAGTGGATGTGGAACCAGGAGGCAGTTAGCCTAGCTTAGCATAAAGCTAGGAAGCCAGTAGAACCAGCTCCGCCCAAAGTTTGCATTACAGATGTCACGATATCAGATTGTCATTACAAATTATGATCAAAAGATTTCACAATAGCTGGATTTGTTGCAATACTTTCAGAAAGTTTGAACAAATTTCAGTCAAATTCTTCTTTAGCACTATTTGTTTTTAATGTTGGGTTATGGGAAATAAACTACATCTAGTTGGAGTCGGGAGGTGGAGGAAAAACTGGATGTTGTTCTTAAATTGGATGTGAACCAGAAAGTTACTGTCACTGGATTATTTACAACAATATCTTACATGTGACCCATTTTAAGGCTATTCAACAAACTTTGTCTCACAAGTTTACATA
The DNA here is from genome assembly GCF_000690725.1 of Stegastes partitus. Lineage (NCBI taxonomy): Eukaryota > Metazoa > Chordata > Actinopteri > Pomacentridae > Stegastes > Stegastes partitus. The sequence continues at coordinate 129,327 of NW_007579570.1, read as the reverse complement.
CATCAGTCAGATATAACTGACCACACAATCAAATGTGAGACTGACTCAATGAGCAGTTCATGAAGTTCTGACGTCTGGCTGCAGCTCATTTATTTACAAGAACAACAGCTTAAAACTCCCGTCCCACGGATTATGTTAATATTGTCTCTGTGTTATCAGTTAAATGACTTTACATTGCCGACTGTAAGCCAATAATTAGGACATTTCTGTAAATAAATGTGTCGCAACCCGACTTCAGATCCCAACGCTGATGAACTTTAGCATTAATAGGAATAAATGAGGTAGAAATAAGGGCTTTTAATGAGATTGAAGTTGTTGTATTGTTGTTGAATTTGTAGCTGTGCCAAACAAAAAAAGGAAAAAGTATAGTTTTCTGCCTTTTGTCCTTTAATAGTTAACATACAAACTAGAAGGGGAAAAAATCTACTACACATTTTCTTTTTTTTAAATGAATTTCATCTGGATCATGCAACTGCAGATATTCTATTTCTTCACGTAGAGAAAACTATTGCAGACATGTAGTTACAGCATAACACCTATGATCATGTCTGTTATTAACATTATATCGATATTTAGTTGTTTTAAATAAAATAAATCATGGCATACATCAATATTCTAATTCTAACACATCTAAGACTCACAACTTAACAAGTTGTATCTTACCTTTTTTTTTTTTTGATTTGCACATGAACCAAAGCATCAAAACGACAATTTGTGGGTTCAGATGGAGTTTTGTGCTCAAACTATTACCTAAAAAACAGCAGTTTATCATCCACCTCTTTAGACTTCAACAACTAATACAACAGTTTACGTTTTTCCTCATTTCTAGTTGTGTATGAATTAACTAAAACAGACACAGCTTGTTGATAAATGAGTTTAGTTGCGTTAGTAAGTCAGACTTTTAAATTTTGAACAGAGCAAAGTAAGTTACTACAGTCTTTATGCTAAGCTAGGCTAATGGCCTCCTGATTCAGCTCCATATTTAACACAAAGACATTTCCTAGAATGCCGAACTATTCCTTTAAACCTCTTGTAGAAGAAAACATAAGTAAAGTTGCTTCTCATCATTTAATCAGCATCTCATTTATCCGTCTGTGTTTTCATTCAATTTGTCAACTTACTATTTTACAGTAAACGGCAAAACTAAAAAAAAAGACAGGATCATAATCCCAACCAATCAGTAATCTCATATTCCTTTACAAATCATGTTAACTTCCACCACGAGGCGTTCGCTGTCTCGTGTATTCCTGTGATTGCCATTTTTTTTTTGCTCCTCTCCTGCAGCGTTAAATCATGTGGGAAATCAAAACAGACCGAGTGAAACCGACCCATTAAACACAAGTTTCTTTAAGGTTATCAGTCGTTCTGTTCCCCGCAGTGAAAAACTGCCGGTCGGATTCTGCTCTGCAACTCTTGATAACGAATCGTCAGAAGTGTGAGATGTAGCAGTTTTTAAGCATCAAACCATAATAGTGAAATTGCTGGAGATTCATTGGTATAATTACGAGGAAAAACTGGGACTGTGGTAACATGTTATGACTCGTGGAGCCCTCAGCAGGAGCAGCACCCTTCTCCTGATTAGCGCCGTAAAGCATCCAGACGAGCGGCGTTATTGGGAATGGTCGGCTCTGGTTACAGCAATTACACAAGAAATCATTTTTATACTGTTGGAATGTTGGGCGGAACCTGTTGGGCATCCAAATCTGATTCCGTTTACTCACTTCGAGCCAGATTTTGGTGGTTTCGAGTACGGCAGCAACGCGGTGGTGCCTCCGATCCCTCCGCCCGTGGATCCGACGCACATCGCCGGCTGAAACGCAACGTTGTAAAGACAAACCAACACCCGACAAACACACACCTGTCCAACGTGGGTTGCATTGTATTTTTCAAATGTGTTGCACATCTTCAGCTGTTCTTCTGTTTCTCTCAGTGCGATCTTTTGGCCTTTTCTATTGTTCTTTTTATAATGAAGTTGTTCTATGTGATGATCAGAAGTTGTGATGCAGTTCCATTGTTTTTAAATATTTAATGTCTCTGAAATATGGATTAAAATCTGTTTGAAAAAGTGATGCTGCTGCTGCTGCTCGACGTCTTGTTTCTGTTTTATTAAAATCGGCGAGAAGAATACATCAGATTTTACTGTGACTCTGCATGATGGAGCCTCTTATTAAATAGAGGTAATAAGAGGAAAAAAGCTAAAAGCGTGTTGAAGCCATCACACAAAAACACAATGCTTTCAATAGGAGCACAATAGGAATTTGGCACTCTTTTATAAATAACTCTCAAGCCTTTGAGTGGCCTTGATGTACATTATAGGAAGCAGGCTAGTCTTCTTATTAGCACTAATGAACTCTTATTTCTACATCATAGCAACTATTAGCCTACTTCACCATGCATGATTAATTCATTGAATGTAGCCGCACATTAGAATTCAAGAGGGAAGAAGAGAGTCGTGTGTGATGTTGGAGGGGGGAAAAAAAAAAAGAGACGGACTTCAGAGTGTGTGAAAGAAATGAGAAGAATGAAGGAGTCCGCTGTTAAACTCCAAATTAAAGTGTATTTTCTCCAAGACATAAATCCCGTCTAATTAAGTATTTCCATAAATGAGTAAGGAGGTGGAAAGCCTATTTGTAGGCCTTCAGATATGCAACACTGTGTGTGTGTGTTTGTGGGTGTCCTTGGTGTAGAGACAACACACTGACAGCTTAGATTTATAGGTTTAATTGCCATAGGTAACCATGCAGTCAAACAAGCTCTCAGAGATATGGGTTAGCGCAAACACACACACACACACACACACTCATAGTCCAGAAATAAGCGTCCATTAGCCCCGATGGGGGGAATGTGACCTGAGTAGAATGCAAAAGTGACTTTTAACGTATCACTTTTTAAAATTACTGCACTGAAAATGAGCATTGAAGTGCAGCAGCGAGCAAAAAAAGAAAAAAAACACGCCGCATTTATTCCGTGTGACGTTTCAGAGTTGCGTCGAGACAGCTGCTGAGAAACACAGCTAATGGAGCGTGAGCGCTGGAACCGCCGTTATCGACTTTTACATGTGGACTGGCGCTGTGATCAAGACGGCCGATGTGAGAGTCTTTCCCTTCCCCTTTGCGAGCAGTCCCGGCACGCAGACGAGAGTTGTGGAAGTTGTGAAAAGGCTCATTATCCATTCCCATGTTAAATTCTTACAGTGAATAAAAAGCTCCATGTTGGGCCTTTAAAAGGGAAAACACACGCTGGACTTGACTTTGAGAAGCAGAGAGCTCATTTTTAATGGATACGTATTCAAATGAAATGCAGGCTTTTCTGAAGGAAAGTAACTTCAGTGCTTTATGATTAGAACTAATACCACCGGGAGCATGTATGTTTCTGAGATACTAGTCTCACCAGCAGTATAAAAAAAACAAAAGCAGTCGGCGTGTTTATCTCTGACTCCTGCTCAGTTTCCATCAAGGACATTTTAGTTGATTATACAGTATATCTATAACATGATAATAGCGCTGCTGTTTCCCGCCTTCTGCAAAATGTGAATAAGTTTGTATAGAAGATGAGATAGAAAGATGGTTGGTTCGTTGTGTCTTATTTTAGACGTAAAATAAAATGTAATGGCACCATGAAAACCGTACGCTGGTGGGTAGTCGATGCAAAGAAGAAGAGAAGTATGGAAAGTGTTCCTCATTGTAGCAACAAACTGAGCAAATACTACAATAGAATTTAACAACTCAATGGTAGGAATAAGATCCTTTGTACTGTATTGCCTACAAGGGTGTAATTGGACTGGATAACTGTGGAGGTTAAGACAGAGAAGGTGATCAGGACTGAGGAGATACCAGAAGGAAGGAGAGCTACCAGTACCTGGGTATCCCACAGTCCAACTGGATCCATGATGAGGATGCACAGAGGTTAGCAACAGCTGAACACCTCCAGAATGTCCTCCAGGTGCTGAGAAGCCACCCAACATTAGGGCTAAAGATCGAAGCCATGAACGTGTAGATCTGATCAGTCATGGATACCAGCTGGAACAGAGATCTTCCACAGGAGGAGATGGATGCTGCTGATGTCAAAACATGAAAACTCCTCACGATGCATGACGTCCAGCACCCTCAGGCTTTATGGACATCCATCCATCCATCCATTCATTTTCTTCTGCTTATCCGGGGTCGGGTCACGGAGGCAGCAGGCGTGTAGGTCATTTCCGACATCCCTCAACGCTTTCTAGCTCTTCCTGGGGGGGGATCCCGAGGCGTTCCCAGGCCAGCCAAGAGATATAATCCCTCCAGCAGGTTCTGGGTCTTCCCCGGGGTCTCCTCCCAGGTGGACGTGTTCGGATAACCTCCAGAGGAAGCCTCCCCAGAGGCATCCGAATCAGATGTCCATACCACCGCAACTAGCTCCTTTTGACGTGAAGGAGCAGCGGCTCTACTCCAAACTTCCTCTGGATGTCTGAGCTCCTCACCCTATCTCTAAGGCTGAGCCCAGCCACCCTTTATGAACATGGAAACTGGCATTAGTGAGCCACAGTCCAGGATGAATACATGAGCAGGATGGCACTCCAGGATAAACTGTCGAGAGAGTTGAAGACACAGGATGATGAAGAAACAACAAGACAACTCCAATGGAAGCCCAAACCCTTCCATTGGATGTATCATTGGCAGATAAAGGAGATGGCAAACTTCAAGAGATCCTTCTAATGGCTAGAAAAGGCCAGTCTGAAGGACAGCACAGAGGTCTGATCATGGCCATAGATCATAGAGGGATGGGTCCACCACAGCAAACTGGACCCAAAGTTTAGAGACAGTCCAGCACATAGTCGTAGTTAAGTCATAGCAACTGGACTTGCTTGAGTTCCTTGAAGACGTTTCACCTCTCATCGAAGAGACTTCATCAGTTTTGACTGACTAGCTGGGAGTTCCAGATACTGATATCCTTAAGCAGCCATTAACACTGAGTTTCCATGACCTGGATGACTGAGAATCTTCACAGACAAGTCCAGCACATAGTAGCAGGGTGTACAACCAGCTGGCTGGGATATTCTGTGTCTGAGTATAGACTAGAAGCAATCAGCAGCTGGTCAACGAACTCGACAAAGACCAGAATAGTTGTGGTAGATGCAACAACAGACAGTAATATCAGGAAGAAGGAGCACGAGAAGCCTGATAATTACCCTGGGTTGAAGGAACAATTAAAAGAGATGTGGAGGGTGAAGTCCAACATGGTCCCAGTGGTAACAGGAGCATTACGGGCCGTGAACCACAAACTGGGGAAGTGGCTCCAGCAGATTCCAACATTTGAGGTCCTTGGAAGAGCTAAGTTACTGCACAGAACGCTTGAACTCCAAGGTTTCTAGGAGAGGAACCAAGGTCGAGGAAGACATGTTAAGGTCGAGGAAGACACGGCGCACCCCCTAATGTAGATAGATGGATGGATGGACAAAAAGGTTTTGTGATGTCCTGCATTTCTACTGTAGGCTTCGTCCTCAAGTACCTAATAGAGGGCAGATTTATGCACATGTTGTTGTCATACCTGTGTATGAATGCCTAAATCCAGATCTGCTTTTCTTTAAGGTTTATAAGAGCCATTACAGAGTGCTGTGGTAAATCTGATTCACTGGCAGCATTTTAGAAGGTCTAAGGTCATAAATTCGAAATTTAAAAAAGGGGGACATTCTAATTCAAAATGAAAACTAAAGTTATGAAGTTGTCCTGAATGCTACTACTTAATCTCTTGATTTCACAGCAATGAAACATCATTTTTATCGTCCTAGAAGACCATAAAGGCAAACTCATGCAGCACTGCTGTACCAGACGGCACACTCCTATTTAAAAACCCACTTTTTCTGATATTTTTTAATCTTATTCGTCCATTATTACTACAAAGACATTCCACTAAAAATGCATTTTACCCCATTTTCAAAGCCAGACCTCCCTCACCGGCTGCCACCAAAAGAGTTGATTACAGCCATTCAACTTCATTAAAAGAAACCCACTCAGAAATCCATTCCCTCTGTCTCGACGTGCCGAGTGGCAGGTTTAATAGATTGCCCCTCCCTTCATTCTTTGCCAAGTGATTTTGTTGAAACAGGGAGTTTTCTATTCAGCTCTGTGGTTCACCGCTCCAGAGGCGCTAACGAGGTAAGAGCTCGTCAGCTCTAATTGAATGACTCCTGATTAAAATAGTTTCACACTGACAGGCAACATATCGCATCTTGTCCGACTTCTAATTGGCTGCTTCCTCGGTGCCGCTCTGGAGATGCAGACGTCTACATCCCGGGTCAGAAAAAAAGACGACAGCGAAGCAAAGAAAAGCCGGAGGATATAAAAACACACTGCAGAGGATGAGAAGACACAATATCCTGCTAATAAAGGTGATATTGTGTTTTCCAACATGTTCCCCTGTCAGGTGCCAAAACCAGTGTCGCATCAAGTCAGAATGTGTAAAGCAATCCTCCAAGTCTGCTCCGCTCAGCTCTATAGACCATGGTAGTGTTTTACTATAATAAACCCAATGGAGACCTGCTAGAAACACCTTAAAGAATATTTTAGCATTTTTGGAAAATACTGTTTTTTTTCTTAGAGTTTAATTAACAGATCAGTACTAATCTCATGTCTGTGCGTCAGTGTGAAGCTCAAGGTGATTAGCTTAGCTTAGCATTAAGACTGGACGCAGGAGGAAACAGCTTGAGAGTTAAAAATTAACTCCTCCTAAAACCACAAACTGTTGTTTTTTTTATATTTCCAGACTTCACTCCTGTTTTTGATCTTTATGCTAAGCTAGCTGATCACTTCCCAACTTTGGCTTCGTACTTTGCCATCTGACACAAAGTTTTGTCGTATTTATCATGAAGATGCCAACTTATACCAGCAGGTGTAACATCCACTTGGGACATCATAAAGCGAATTCCACCAGTTTTGTACATCAAAGCGTGAAAAAGCTGTAAAATGCCTCCAGAGGTTGCTTTGTGAAGTCGGATGAACTGTCTCAAAGCAACGTCAGATCAATCGAGTCGGTCAAAGTTTGATCATTTGACAGAAGATAGTATTAAGATTGTTTTGGCACTTTGCCTTTTTTGTTTAGATCAAATCAGTGGAGATAGAAATATGAGGAAAAGGAGCAGTGAAGGTGCAGACAGCTGGGAACTGAACCAGGGGCTCAATGCTGACAGTATAAATACCTCTATGGTACGTCTCACCTAACCAATAGGACATCAGGTCGCCCAAGACAGAAATAAGGGTAATAGACCTCTCTAGTGTGGCTTCCCCCTACAAAATAGTGAAGCCTATTAGAGGGTTACGCACCTGCTCACAGAATTGAAGTTTCATTCAGTAGCAGAATTTGTTTTACAGCCATTGTTCCCATAAAGAAGCATTTTACCTGCACAACTACCCCCCATTCAGATTCAAGCAGAGGGGTTCTGAACATATTTCATATCATTGTCATTAAAAACCATACAAATGCATCTGGTGTTTATACACGGGTAAATAATCTGAACACGTTTGTATCAGCTAAAGTGTGCATGATTTGGGTTTAGCTGTGGATTTAGTTGAAACTCTTGCCAAGACTCTTGAAGACTGTAGGGAGGAAACCTGCACCAAAGAGCCCCTGAAACAAGTGGTACAAACTGTTAAACTATGCAATACTGATCTCGAACCTGTAGAAAATAAATAAAAAAGGCACAAAATGCAGAAAGGAGAATGCAATGTCTAAACCAGGTGGATGTCCTGAGCAGTATGAGGGTTTTAGGTTTTACTGGCATAACACACTAGATTCTCTGACTAAATATTTGGCGTAGGTTGTATATAAAAGATGGACGTAGCCACAGTGACATCATCCAGTGGTTTGCCGACTACAGACTGTAAGTTTGACATTTGGCTACTGAGAACTATGGAGAACTCAAGGACAAAACACACAGCGACCTGTCAATCACAAGGTAGCCCCGCCCTAAACGTACCCTGCTTTATTGTCTACTTTACTTTAAATGAGACAATAATTTACAAAATGAACATTAAGCTGTACTTAAGAAGTCTTGAAACTACCACTTGAGACCATAAACTAATTTGGAAAATGTTTATTCAGGTAACAAATCAACTGACTTCTACACAATCTGACTTCTTTTTGGCAGCCAGAGGAGCCAGAGAAGTCGCCCCCTGCTGGCTATTAGAAAGAAGGCAAGTTTAAGGCACTCTCACTCTGGTTTCATTTTCAGACTCTGAGGCTACATCCATCCAATAAATACAGTTTGCGTATTCAATGATGGAGTTGCACTGTGGGTAAGCCTGGTTTTGACTGAGAAGAACAATGTACGTAATATCTGGTTCATCTGATGAGCTCCTTTAGATTTTTCTCTCTTTGTGTTATTGAGGTTGCAGCTGGTGAAGTTACTATTAAAGTCCTGCTCAAGTGAACAAAGCTCCTGAACCCCAAAGCTCCTTTTTCTAAGTTTGATCGACAGCAGCTGGCAGACTTCCAGCGCTACACACTGCAGGAACCCAGTCAAAGTAAACCAACTTTGTGGCGGTCCTCCACACATCACGGGCAGACAGTGTGTTGTTAGCAGCAGTATTGAACCGTTACCACACCAGCATCTAACAAAGTGACATTGCAGCCTGGTTTACATGCTGTTTAATGTGCTGCAGCTGAGCAGCTAATTAGCTAACTAGCCTGCAGTTCTGCTGAGAAACAGCTCGTCTGACAAAGTGCTCTTCAAGTCCACTTCATCAAGTCCTTGGGAGGCCGAGTACAGTACGGTTTGTTTACTATCCGTGCGTTCATTCACACACAGCAAACACACGCACACACCCTTGAGACGAACTCTGGTCTTAATGCAGCTGAGCTAAGCGCTTTCTACGCACACGCTCGGCCTCTCTCTCTAATGTAATTGTGTATGTCGCCACCGTTAACAGAAAGGCGGTGTGACCTGCCAGAATATGAGCCCATAGCGGTAATGCGATTACCAGTGTATGAAACATAATGATAGACGATGAGAGTGAGACAAAGACGGAGTGGATGGGAGAGAAGGAAGGAGCAGGTAAGACGGAGCGAAACAAAAGAGGGCAGCAGCCGAGGCAGCGAGAGGGAAAAAAAAACAAAACGGCAGCAGGTAAACAGTAATGTAATTGCCATTAGATCAATTTGATTGTGGTCAGAGATCAGTGCTTGTGATGATAAATATTGATCTGATAAAACCACCGAGGCAGAAATATGAGCTGACATGAATACTGGCAGAGTGGAGAGCGGCTGCAGCTGCTCTGACTCACAATTTATCTCCACTTTCAAAATATGAGCATTGAAACTCAGGTGGGGGCTGCTGAGGCGCCGATGGGCAAGGCACCAACGCACAACGTGCCGCGTGAAATATCAAACACGACTGGGCTATTTTGCTTCAAGCTAATAAATGACTGCCGCAATTTCCAGACTACTGAGCACACCTGGATATAAGCCACGCCCACTAAGTGTAAAAAGAAAACAAATTTGTAATTGTATAGGCCGCGCTTGTCTATAAGCCGCAGGTGTCCACGTTGTAACATGAGACATTTACACAGAAAGATTTTTTTAAACTTTTAATTAGATACGTACCGGTAACATACAAAAATACCACAAATGCATTTTTTTGAACAGTGCCTGTAACACAGCTGGTTAAGAAATTTAAAAACTACAGTAGCCTACCAGGAAAAGTCATTGATCGCTATCTTCATCTTCCTCCTGCACCAAAACCACTAAAGTCGGAGTTGAACAGCCTCAGAATTACTTCATCACACACTTCCTCAGTCTCTCTTTCATCGTCGCTCTCAATGTCACTTTTGTCTCGAGGCAAATTCGTAAAAATCCATAAATTAGCCGCACCGTTGCTTAAGCCGCAGCGTGTGAAATAAATAGCGGCTTATAGTCCGGAATTTACGGTAAGTGAAAAGTGCAAATTTTAGTGACAAACCTTCAGGAAACTATCACTCCACTCCTCCCTACAGAGGTTTTAGCGTCTTTACTTTTTCCCAGAATGCAACTTTGTTTTGGTTGACTCCTCATGACAAATAAGAGTTGTATTGCACGGAGACACTTCTCAGCTAACAAAAGAGACAGATATTCCATCAGTAGGTGGTGGAGACCAAAACAAAGTTCAAAGAATAACAGTAGATATTGGACTAACATTCACTGGGTGACCTGAAAAGCAATTCTAGACGAATGCCAGCGTTAATCCATTACTGCTGGACGCACTGTTTCTGGTTCTCTTTTCTTTCCAACATGCTGCAGTGCCGTTTCACTTGTTGTCTGAATAGATGTGAGTCCAAAACAATATTCAGTTGTCACTCTACCATTTTCTTTGTGATAAAAACATTCCAGGTCGATGCGAGACACATTTTTTTTTCCTCCAACCAAATCAACAAGGCTGCCAGGTGATTTTCTCTCTGGAAATGTGGACTCTCATAGTGTTTCACTCACTGACCCTCAATATGCTCCTATAGCCGACTGAAAACAATTTCATCCTCGCAGTGCTTATAAAAGACGTTTTCACTGCTGCAAATATCAAAGTCATAGTCGAGGTCTATGCTGACCTACCAGTACTAAGGTGGCAGATCTTTATGTTTACTTGTCAAGCTTCACTCACTTCCATAACCTGGCTGATGCCATTTGGTGTTTCATAATCGCTTACACAGTCCTGTGCATTTTGTATTTTGTTTTTTAATACTTCAGCCAGAACATCTCATCTTTATGTGTCCACCAGCAAACATTACTGCTAAGCGACTTCAACCTCATGAATCCTCTTTTCCATAGATGCCTGGATGGACTCTACCACCTGGAGGAATGGTAAATGGTCTGCACTTATACAGCACTATTCTACTTTAGTGATACTCAAAGCGCTTTACAATGTGTTTCTCACACACCAATGGCAACAGAGCTGCCATGCGAGGTGCTGCCTGCCATTGGGAGCAACTTCGGGTTCAAGTGTCTTGCCCAAGGACACTTCAACTGTAGAGGGGTGGGGGGATCGAACCACCAACCAAGAAACAACTCCAAGAGCGTTTTCAATTGCATAAATCTGTGGACTGTTTGAGGGCAGCCCTGGACCTTCACACCTGTTCCTACCCCAAGAAAAATCCCTGCAGAACTTCTTTTGGGGCCATTTTTGTAGGAAATAAAAGTACTTGCTGCAGGGTTGGTTTTTCTGAGCAACTGTCGTGTAGGTCGTCAACGTCAGTTGCATAAATTTAGAGGAAAACAAGTGTCGTTATCTAGCTAACAAATGTCCTTGTCTAGTAGCCGTCTCCAACACAGGCGAACATAAACCCTCCACGGTTTCATTTTCTATGTGCTTGTAAAACTGGAGTTACATCCAGTAGCTACTATTTGTCGTTGCTTTGGCGCATGTCGTGGTCAAAGTTGTCAGATCCTACATTTCAATGGAAACACAAAGGCTAAAAGGGCTGTTACTGTAAATGTTCGCACCACCTCGGGCCTGCCATGAGTTCCTGCAGAGGGACGTCATCTAATAATCAAACCTTTTACTCTCAGTGGTGACTCATGAAAAAGGCAAGAGATTGTGAAAAGGTTTACAGGTTCTCAGATGTGATGGAGGGTTTGGACCCAGAGACTCAGGTAAATGGCCAAACGTTTGCTTTCCTATCGACAAAGGTCCTCCGTACATTTAGCTTTTCTCCCCAAATTTCAGTGTGTCCATTACCGAGACTTAACAAACTTGCATTTACATCTAATCGCTAGCATTATGTGTGCCTTTGTTTGCATATTGCTGCATTACTACTGCTAACGGTTGATCTGCAGAAAGAGCAAAACAAGAAGCAGGTCTGAGTCTCGTTTTTGTGCATGATTTAAACAAACCAGACACCCGGTTAAAAAATAATTTCTCAATAACACTGCTGGTTCTCAGAAGCTCATGGCTACCTTTATGTGTCATAATAGTCAGTGTCAAGCTTGTTTATGCTGCCCCTCGGTAGCAGAGAAAAGTCCGTTATTGCACATTTAAGCCGATAAATAAAATGCTTCTTTCTTACGGTGCGTCTTTAAGTATCAGGTCAACGATCCAGCGCTCTGATTCAGTTACAAATAGATTTTTTAAAAATGCATGTACAAAGCAAAGCTGAATGCGGTCGTGTTCAAAGGCCAAGAAGGAGGTAAGACTGAATGAAAAGAGGAGAAGAAATGATTAGAAGAGGTGAAATTGGTAGGGGAGAGATGTGAAGTGCTGCCCTGGTCTTTGGGAAATTTTTTGACTTTTCATTGGCAGCATGCAGACTTCACTTCAAGCAGAGCTCTACAAATGGTTCTGCATGATTGCTTGGAAATTGAAAACGGCAAAAAACTCAAAAGGCGTGAGGCTGAATTCATACTATATTTCAAAAAAATGCAATTACAAGGCTTTTAACCGTTTGTGTCGCCCGGACAGATCGGCTCTGTGGAATCATGCACAAATTAGCAAATGTTCGGTTCGGGCCGAATTCTTCCAGCGCTGGAGAGAAGACTCATGCATTTTCTACTCCAGAGGAGAGAAACAGATAGAGGAGAGGAAGTGGAGAAAACACAGAATAGAGTGGCGAGCTCCCCGAGGAGCTCCCTCGCTGCTCGGCAGCTTTACACCTCTGCTGTGGGTGAACACAAAATGCATTAGAAGGGAGCGGCGGGGCGTGTGGACGGCCGGCAAAGTGTTTCTGCAGGACTCACTCAGGAATACAGACACAAACAGGGTCCGTGATCATGAGTCAACTTCTGCTGCTCGACAAACACATTTTATTATTTCATTTTTAAACAAACCAATCGAAACAGACATAAATATATTAACAGTGTGTCCTTGCCAAGCCTGAGATTTGAATTATTTCTGCAATATTTATTTTCCCCTTAAGAAAGCTTGAATTTTCATGATGCTCTGATGCAACTAAACTCAAGGATAAGCTCTTTTTTTTTTTTTTTCCAAACAGCCAGTGTCTGCGCTGATTAAACCCGCCATTCACGACATGTTAAACGTATTACAGCACAAAAGGAAACACGGTAAAATGAGCCGATTCATTCCCACCTTCCTCCAACATCCAGGCGTGTGATAGAAGCCCGCTGATGAAACATGATTCATTTGTGTCCCATTAACATGAAGCCAGTGCAGCCGGCAATAAAAGCCGACAGACCAAATCCCTTCACTTCATTGTTGGACCAGAAATTCAAGCTGAAAATTGCTTCTTTTTTTTTTTTTTTTTCTAAATTACCGCAGCACAAAATGTTCACGCATCAGAACAGCAGTAAAAACGTGGCCGCGTCGTTTCATTTGCATCGAATCGTTATGGGAGGTTTTCACTCACTTCATTTCAGGTCTGATCTGAAGCGACTGTTGACAGGAAGGCGGGCAAACAGCTGCTAGTGCAAATAGAAATGCCACGTTGTGTAACGCTACAGTACAAAATGATGGAAGTTCCCCATCGGATGTTGTAGCTAGACGAGAAAGACGACACCCGAAAGGTTCCCTAAAGAAGAGACTGGACAGTCAACTGGAGAGAACCTGGTTCCACTGAAAGGCTCCGTCCTTCAGGTTCAGCAGGAGAACGATGTGATCATGTAGGAGTGAGTACAGTTAGAACGGTTCCTCTGTGATTCCTGATGCAGTGGTCAGAAAAACCTGGTTCAGCTGCTCTGTGTGACGTTAAAGGAACAGTTCACTATTTTGGCAACAGTCTCCCAAAAATTACAACTAAACTAAAATTCTAATTCGGTTTTAAAAGAAATATTCATCCTATTAAACGTAACCCTGTGACGTAAGAGCCACAAAGTCCACAAAAGGCCCCACGGTGGAAGGGTGAAGTATTAGACGGCAACAGGATTTTCATCCAGAAAACCAGGGTTCAGCGTGGAATCATTACTCTTAGAAACAAGTTTCTCCATTTTTCACTCATTTAGTTTTGGGTTTCACTCACTGTTCGGTTAAGTTTAGGCACCAAAACTACCTGGTTAGCTTTAGAGCATCTATATCACGGTTTGGATTAAAATATGACGTCATTTTTGAAGCTTCTCCTTCATTTTCTGGGTAGATAACATAAGACGGTGGGCTGGAAAGGCGCGAAGCAACACAACAAATCGCAAAGATATTCTGATTTAAAATCCACTTGTGATACATCAACAAACAAAAGCAACCTGGGAAATATATTTAACTCAGAATGGAAGTGAGTTGCAGTTTAGTTTTATAGGAACGGAATTTTTTGGAGAGTTTAGACGATCCTGACAACTTTCATGTCGGTATGTTTATTACAAGCTGATTTAAGATCAGCTCAAGTTAACATAAATACTGGTCTAGTTCCTCCAAGAGGTTAAAGTACTTGTCTGCCTCCAGTTTTTACACTTGTCACTGCACTTTCCATGTCATTAAATTCGTCATGTTTATATTTCTTTGTGTACAGATTAAACCAAAAGAGAGAAAAATCAGTTAAGTCAGTTTTAAAGTGCTGCAATTAAGATCTCTGATCAGGTCGGGCTAGCCTGTTCCTCCTGCTTTCACATTTCAGGTTAAGTAACTCTAATTACCTGCCGGCTCCAGCGTCATATTTAGTCGAGAGATATTAATGTGCTAGAGATCTTTATCAAACCATCTCGAATAAAGCAAAAAAAAAAAATCACAAGCCGTTTCTTTAACTACTGAATCAGAAATGTGTCCACCGCTAAAACTGGAATTGCTCTTCTGCCACATAAGGTGGAAGTTGTGTTTAGCAAAAAGAAAATAAATAAATCACAAGTTGCTGCTCTCATGGATGTTTCCTTTTTAACCAGAATTAACACTTCACCTCTCTGCTAAGTGTGAACTCCACAGGATGATGTGTTTTCTAACAAAACACACAACACATTTCTTATTCCCTTTCCTGATGTGTTGAACCCAAATCTGCCCGACAACGCGTTCTTACGGAACATGAGCCTGAAGAACGAAGCGAAAACACTTGATATGGATACAACATAACACCGAACTGTGTATGAATTACAGTAAAAACAGCACCCGAGCCGTTTTCCTTTTCATCCATCCATCTTCCCTTTGTCCCCATCTGTCCATCTGTTGTGTTTCATTCTCGTCATCACGCCTTCCCTCCGCTCGTCTTCATCCCTGCTGTGAGGTAGCATAACTGCAGCTTCATTCTCATCTGCAGACTCACCGTCTGGACGCCAAACAGCGAGTCAGTAAACAAGTAAATGAATGCATGATGGGAAACGGGCATGTTTTTCTGAAATGAATTCATACTTACGGGAGGAAGGCTGGCCATCTTCCTCATAACCACACTGTGATTGGAGTCGCTGAAGATGCTGTTGTAGACGTTGTTGTCCTGGCCGGGGTCGTCCTCCAACATGTACAGCTCTCCCCCGTGCACGTCGGATACGTTCACCTGGATGGAGAGACAGATGGATGATACAGACAAATATAATCTGTTTCTGTCACGGAAAACGTCTCCGACATATTGTGTGAGACAAGATGGATGGATCCATCACGCTCAACTCCCCAGACTGAACTTAATACATTCACACAGAGGGGAATAATAGACAGGAGCAGATAAGAGAAAGACGAGCGTCGTGATGTGCTGGTAGGAGATACCTGGAATGTTTTGGGGTTGAAGCCCAGCCACAGAGTGTATCTGTAGTCCCAGTTGCGCAAGGAGTAGCCCATGATCTTGATGTCTTCGAGGTTGGGGAGGTCAGAGTTCAGCTAAAAGGAAGAATTTAGAACAACAAGCAAGTTAAAAGTGGAGAAATCCTGCAGCTGAGAGCCAATATCAAGCATCCGGAGATTAACCCACAGCAGGTGCACCGCTCATCTGGATATTTTCATTTTAAAGATCATGTTACTGAAGGTGTACAAGCAAGAAAGAGCACTGACCTCTAATCACAAACTTTTAAATGTAAATTCACAATCAGTCTGTCTGTACTACCTCCAGATCGATACACAACTCCAAAGTCTTAACCTTCAACCAGCTCATTTGCTTTTTTTAATTTGCTTTCTTAAAGACACTACCTGCGGCGCGTCAGCAGGTCGAGGGTACTGGCTGAAAGACACGAGCTCTTCATCGCGCCTTCCTTCTCGCTGTCGAAAGCTGTGAGCTCGGTTCTGTCCTTCTGTGCACAGCTCCGTCTGAAAGCAAGAAAACAGGCCATGGAGTAAAAGGAAACACACGTCAGAGTGTGTTTGTTCGCACCGGTGTCAGGACGGTTTGAGCCTGTTTAAGCAGCGCTCCCTTCTTGATTTATTGTGTTTGGCCGCCACGTTCATGCAGTGACATCTGAACTCTGACGGCAGCACAGAAAACACCAGTTCTGTTCTGATGGGATGTGAAGAGGAGTGATCTGAAGTGGGTCAAGTAAACAACAGACTAAAATAAGCAGGTTACAGTGGTGCCTTCAGCCACACCAAGAAAAACTTTTCTTAACAGACAAGATGCAGAAAAAGACGCTAATTTGTTAATGGTGCCATCGTGTAGTTTAGCCAGCAGAGCAGCTTCAACATTATTCCCAACGCTGTTTTCACAGTAAGCTGCTAACTAAACTGTGAAATACACTATTGGAGAGTTAACAACTTCATTATTTTCCCTTTTCAGTACAACTCGAACATTTATATAAAGAATATTGGCCGACACATCCACACTGGAACCCCTGAGGTCAGCCACAAGAACCCAGCATCAGTTGGACTCTACTAGACGGCAGACTCATGCACTATTATGGAAATCAAATTTAACAGATTGTCCAAAAACGAAAAGTGCAAATAAATGTCATGATAAACATTAGATTTAATTTACATTTCACTAAGCCTTTGTGTTGGTGACAGCTAGTTCTGTTCTCCGCGACATCTCAGTGACACCTTGAGGGCATTTATTTTGAAATATCCAACATCATGGACTCGATATATTCATCTAGTCGTTCATTCGTGCACTAAAGGCTCCTGATCCAGTCAGTCGATCCAATGCGCTGTACTTCCTGTGTTGGAAAGCAAGAGTGTATTCTGGACGTCTAGCTAACAAAGAAGCACAGTGACGAAGAGCTTTATGAGGCTCATTCAGCTCAAGTGTCAAATGAAATAATGAGGTTAAAACAATTATTTAAAATGCTGCAAATAATCGCTTTCTATTTATAATTATGATTCGTTTAAGCTAATGAATGTTACCAATTGATTCGCTGCAGCAAAAGGACAGTTTCAGTCAACTACAGCTCTGTGAGTGTTCCCTGGATTTCATGTCAATCCATCCAAAAGTTGAAATATTTAAAAACTACAAATGTCAACCACATGTCAGAGGATAAATCAGGGCATTTGTTTTCATGTCTTCATACCTGGAAGGAAACATCAGGGCAGCGTCCAGGTGTTTTGAGACCAGCCAGGTGGGAGAGGGTAGGAAATATGTCAACCAGCTCCGCCATGTTTCTTGTTACTCTGTCATCTAAGAGAGAGAGAGAGAGAGGAGTCAACCACATGCAGAGTTTTAACCAGCCACCAGGAGCAGAGCAGTCCAGATATCCACTAAAATTTACTAAATGTCCTGCACTTAAATTTCATCATCATTGCACCACTTGTGTCTGAAGTAAAAAACTGTCCGGAGGCAAAATATCAAAGTGTATCCCTGTCTAAATACTTTTGCAGCTCTCCGTGTATATCAAAGACTTCATTAAAGTCAAGTTGGCATATTAATAAATGTTTCAACAAGGTTTATGAGACCAATTAGGAGCAAAAAAAAAAATAAAAAAATGTAATCGAACTTGACTTCCCTTTCATGACTTTACATGCAGCGTAGCTTTAAATGGAGGAAAATAAATGTACATTTCATGTTATCAATACGGACTAATTTGTTGTCAGCCGAGGCCTTACTATTGAAGCTGCGCTCCGGCTGCCTAAGGACATCAATAAAGGGGAAGGTGGACATTTTCAGCCCATTACGGTTCGATGTGACACCGGGAACGAAGAACATCAGAGGGACACGCGTCGCCACATCAAAGTTGGAGTATTTAGCCCATTCGCCGTGTTCACCTAACGACCAACCTGCAGCGGAAGAGAAAACAGACATGAAAGATGCTAGTTCAAAAACACTGAGGCAAACAGGAGAAATGAAAATAAATTGATCTTTATCATATAAAAATGGTTAAATAGTGGGGGTACATGTGACGCAATCCACCTCACCGATGTTCTTCTCAATCATGTTGTATTCAAAAATCACTGCGTCTGACTGAGCTTTACTGGGTGATGTATTAAACAATGAGCATCCTACACTGACAGAAACAATACAAGAAAACTAGGTTTCCAAGTCACAAAGTTTAAAAAAAAAAAAAAAAAAAAAGGAGGTGGTGGTGCAGAGAAAAAGATGGGGTTTTAGGGAGTATGTGGAAGTTGTGGAAAGAGGTGAGGGCACAGTTTGCTGTTACAACACTGCCATCTGGTGTTCAAGACGAGGACAGCAAAGACACTTATGAAGCTCAGTAAACAGATCACTTTCTAAACAATGTGCACTGACAACCAGACGACTGATATTGTCTCTGTTTATTCTACTAAATACTCTCAACAGACATGTCAGGGTTTGATGGGAAATGATCAGAGTAACAGCAGCTTAACCCTCTGAACCCCAAAATCATTCCAGAAAGATTAAAAGTGATATCTTTCATAAAAACAAAAAGGTGAAATCATAAACCTCCAGAGACAACATTTGTCCAGCATTTATCAGAGCCAGAAACTGATGATGAAAACCAAAAGCCAGATTGCCAGATTTTCCCACTGTCCTTAAACTTATCATCTGTGACATTCTGTTCCTCGAGAAAAATAACCAAATATCATCTTAAAATTAGCGACGCACGATATGTTGGTGACCATATCGGTATCGGCCGATATTAGTGTTTTTTCCGCTATATCAGTATCGGACGATATTAGTGGCTTTTTTTCCATATATCGGTATCAGTCCGATGAACAAATGTAGCCGATGTGAAAAAACGATGATTGTCCAACATCAGCGCCTTCGTCTCTACGTGTGATATTGCTGCAGATGTTTTTCAGATGTTTTCTTTTCTTCAATGGTCCTGGACTTGAACGTTCGATGAAAAATGTGTTTTACTTTTGTTAGGTAATAAAGAAGACTGTGTGGTCTAATTTGGGCTTCTTTTGAATAGTTTCTCACAGTGCTTACTTTGACTCATTTTTCGGTGTGAACAAAAATTGATTATCGACATCGGTAACATTGGTTATCGGTGATATCAGAAATCTTAATATCAGATGTCGGTATCGGCCAGAAATTTTAAAATCGTGCATCACTTCTTAAAATTGTGAAATTCTGCTCTCTTTGGCACAACCCTGAAACCATGACTGACTCGACCAACAGTCACATGACGAAAATTTTGGGACGCCTCAGATGAACTGCAGGCCGTGTTGACATGAATGTGGAATATATAGTCATGGAAAAAAAATGATAAGACCACCCTTGTTTTCTTCCATCGGTCTTGGAGATCTTCAGTTTTTTCGCTACCTGTCTCTCACTCATGCCAATTTCCAGCAGTGCCAAGATGGCCGCCTTTGTGGCATTATGTGAGAGCCGACAACTTCTGAGTTGTGGTACGGCTTGACTGTAAGCAGGAAACCACTCCAGGCCTTCGCATGTGCAGTGCTGCTTATGACATGAAATGGTCTCTTGTATACCCTGGGAATAGAATTAAGCTTAAGCATATCAAATATGACAAAGTATGACGTAATCAGCTGCATTTTTTGTCGTGTACATTGTATTCTTCAGGTGATATACCTTTAGTGGTGCCAGGCGTTAAAATGAACGAGAAATTGAAGAAAACATGGTGGTCTAATAATTCTTAATAAAAGAGTGCATGTCTTAAATCCACTCTTTCGTTTTTCAGATTTTGTAGAACTAAATAATCAAAGAAATTCCATTTTCATTTTCTTTCTTTGAAGCTCTTATGGTATTATTATCACTGGCATAAAAGACATGAGTTCTCTCTACTTCCAGGACTTTACATTGCAGTGAAACATGAGCTGACAGTGAGTAGAAATGTGACAGGAACCAAAAAAAAAAAAAAAAACACCCAGAAACTGCATGTGGTTCTGAGGGTTAATAAAATCCATCCAAAGCAGCAGTCTACTTACCGTGATCAGAGCTGAACACCACCACAGTGCTGTTGGTCAGCTGCAGCTCGTCCAGAGCGCTGAGCAGCCGCCCGACCTGAGCGTCCATATAAGACACAGCAGCGTAGTAGTGCTGACGGATACGCAGCTGGAAGACACGACGCACAACACCATCGTTTTACGACTTGCTGCATGAAGTACAAAGGTGAGAAAAAACTTAACAGAGGTTTAAAAATGTTGAGAGCAGCCGGTTCAAACCTGGAACTCTTTAGGAATCGGTCCATAAGGGAAGCTGAGGTTCAGCTTCTGGACATCCTCTCTCATCCTGACATCCACCCAGGGGTTGTAGGCGACAGGTGGGAGCTGTTTTGGGACATCGGGGTCTGGAGCCAGAGTCATTTTATCTAAAGGATACAGGCTCAGGTACTCCTGTGACACACAAACAGAACACAAAGTATAAAAACAGGTGAATTTTCATTACAACAAAACTGAAATCAAGTATTATTTTGGATTATTTATCAAATCTAGGTAGCCTACTTTCCAAAATGTTAAAATCAGTGCAAAAACCAGTTTGGCATCAGTACTGTGACAGCTGGTTCTAAGGTTCTCCTCTTGACCCCAACCGATCTAGAATTCCACTTATGGTGGTTTCTTTACCTATTCTCACAATTTAGCACCAGCAGATTGCATCAACACCACCAGCCTGATGGGTGTAACGTTCTGGTCTAATTACAAAACCTGTACGAGGACATCTTAAGGCATCGCTGCTATTGTTATCTACCAACTCTACTGATTTCCTTTTTCCATTAAAATGGTGCTGGTGAACAATCTAGAACCAGTTCTTTGCATTTCCACCACAAAAGAAAGATGGCTTTCCAAAATTGTTGCTCCAGAAGTTATAAGCACAACATCAGCGACTAAGGGATCAGCTACAAGCAGAAACTGGCCACCATTTTGATAAAACGAGGGTGAAATAGGGCGTTCTACCAAAACAGCAAATAACCCCATCATGAACAATGATTATAATCAAACACAAGATAATATACCATTTTGCAGCATCTATAAACAGTTGGCAGCACATAAACACTACTTTTATAATCGTTTCTAAATTTTCAGCCCATACAAACTACGCCTGCTTCTACTATTTAATATTCGGTTCTTTAATATGTCAAAATGCAGGTCAGTTCTCAAAAGGCATCAGAGTTCTACCACAAACTTGATGTTGGTTCTCTTCATCATCCAGGAGCAGCAATTTATTTTTAAAAGGCAATTCTTCCTCATGTTTTCCTCTCCTCTCCTCCATATTAACACCATTATCCATTCTCATTTCCTGGCACGGTTTGCTCAGTCTTTCTGTCCGTTTCAGTCCAAATAACCCTTGTTAAGCTAAACTGTGTCACTCCACGTACTCGGCCATGTCGGTGCCAGCGACCAGCTGTTCGTTTAAGGGCTGGGGCCTCACTGACCAGCATAATGAATCTTCTAGTGATTGAAAGTCTGCCTTTGTGATTTGTGCATTACAGAAATTTCACCAAAACAACAGCTGCATGTATATATGGTGTTTGTAGACTTGTGGTGTCCAGTTTGTGGGTTTGCAAGACATCAGATTGTTACAGATTTGTCAGTAGGAGCAAAGTATTCGACTATGGTGGTCATGATTCTTTAAAATAAAAAAAAAATTTTAAAAAACTTTATGTAATCTGTAGCAAAAATGTCATAGCAATGATTGATGTTTAAAAAAAACAAAAAAGGAGTATTTCTAAAGATTTCTATAATTAAAATATGACTGTTGGGATCTTTTTTACATAAAAATCGATGTGGCTCAGAGCTGAGCCGCAAGGCGAAGCTCTCGATTTACCAGTCCATCTACGTCCCAACCCTTACCTAAGGTCACGAGCTTGGGTCGTGACCGAAAGAACGAGATCGCGAATACAAGCGGCTGAAATGAGCTTTCTCCGAAGGGTGGCCGGGCTCAGCTTTAGAGATAGGGTGAGGAGCTCGGACATCCGGAGGGAGTTCAGAGTATAGCTGCTGCTCCTTCGCGTCAAAAGGAGCCAATTGAGGTGGTATGGACACCTGATTCAGATGCCTCCAGAAAGGCTTCCTCTGGAGGTCTTCCGAACACGTTCACCTGGGAGGAGACCTCGGGGCAGACCCAGAACACACTCGAGGGATCATATCTCTCGGCTGGCCTGGGAACGCCTCGGGATCCCCCAGGAAGAGCTGGAAAGTTCAAAATGTCGAGGGGAGGGATGTCTGGAATGACCTGCTCCGCCTACTGCCCCCGCTACCTGACCCCAGATAAGCGGAAGGTAGATGGATGGATGGATGGATGGAAAATCGATGTGGTTATCAAGGTTCACAGCATTATCATGTAGTCGTGTAGCTCACGTTAGATGTGCTCGACTACTGTTGGCCAACAGCTGATTCACAGTAATCAATGGAGGCTTACTAAATCAGTATAAGAGTCACAAATGGTTGTAAATGTATCTTAGGATGACTGAAATGTTGAAAGCAGCACCGGCTTTTAGTTTAGAAAGTTTACAGGAGCGTATGCATGTTTTTGCACAAAGAGTCATGCAGATGTCTGCTGCTGCAAACGTCTACAGTGTGTGATCATGTGACAGGAGAATGATTTGACATGCATTTCTCTGTTACTCTGAACTATAAAGAGCTGTGGGAAATGGCTGCATTACTCAGCGACAACGATAAACCATCTTTACTCATGAACTGATTTTGTGGGTTATGGTCACATTTCCAGAATCAGTGTTACTCACCAGCAACACACTTCTTAATGGTGATTATTTGTAAGCTTGTTGGCATATTCTTACAGAATGTCTACAAAAAAGTGTGTTTTATCCATGTAACATTTTTGTTTTTGTTGTTTTTTTTTTGTTTGTTTTTTTTAAATAGTCCAGCTGTAAATACAGGCCACATTTTACTCACAATTTACACTTTAACTGACTCCAGACTGTACTTTTGCACTTCAAGACTGTTAAAGGTGCAGTATGTGATTCACTCTGATACACTTTGGGTCTAAATCAATGACTGTCTCCTCACAGCCCACTAAGCTGTCAGTTTAGTACAAATAAAATCCGGTTTTTGCACACAGCCATGACTCTGTTCATGGGAAACAAAGTGGTTCGGACCGATCCACCCAGCAGTATTTCTTCATGTCCTGTGCACAATCGAGATTATAATGCTCATGCACAGGACGGGGTAAAGAGACAGAGTAAATCTATCGCATGCTAACTATCCAGCTATGCTAGTTAGCTACATATCAACAGTCCTACTCAGTAGTCGAGTTGTAAAAAAAAATTTCAGGGGGGATGGTGGATTTTATTTTTTGGGATGGATATTTTGCCCTGACGACAGTGCATATGATATGAAACTAACTGTGTAGCCTTTTTATTTTTGTTAAAGCTCAAAGACAATTATTTTACTATCCTAAAACAACATATATGGCATGGATGTTATGTCAGATTCTCCTGTAATTGATCTTGACCAACATACCTCAGAATTGGAGTCAGTTCCCAGGCTGGCATGGCTATCACTGCTCCTACGCATTAAGAAGTAAATGCAGAGGACCACTTTTCTTACTGAGTTAAATTGCACTCATGGTACTTTGAGATCATTTGGTAATTCATCCACCCAAGTGTGAAACAAAACCTCACAAAAACGGCAAATGAAACTCTGAATCCTCTCAAGTCAGGTCAAGTTCATTTGAATTCAAATGCAAAAAAACTGAATGAACTAGTTGAAACAATTTACAAAATTTGAAAATTAATATCAAAAATTTACAAAAATACACCAGCACCTGAGATTTTTTTAAACTTGAGGTGGCTAGCCTCAAAAGACAAAACAGGAAAAGTAAAATGGATAACTAATCAGTTTTTTTTTTCCAACAGCTGCCGACCCAGTTCTCCCCTAAATCACAGAAGTTTCCAAAGATTTTCATAATCATGTTTTTTGTAGTAAATTTTCCGGGCTCTTGCTTTTGGATCA
This sequence comes from Stegastes partitus, assembly GCF_000690725.1. Taxonomy (NCBI): domain Eukaryota; kingdom Metazoa; phylum Chordata; class Actinopteri; family Pomacentridae; genus Stegastes; species Stegastes partitus. The sequence goes on along the minus strand of NW_007579570.1, from coordinate 105,260 downwards.
TTAGCTGGACCTGACATAGACATCTGGTTTGAACACTTTCAATGGAGGGCCAACACACTTGATGAAAAGCAAGGCTGACGTGCTTTTTACTTCTAGGGAGCTTCTAGTTGTGGTTAAAATGTTTATGTGACTGAAGCCGCGCTCACACTCAGCTGTGGAGATGAGCAGTGTGTTCACAGCTTTAAGGAGGGTTTTAGCTCTTCTGGCACTGCTGGTTCCGTTTCATCAACATGTGTAAGAAAACAGCATTGGCCAAATAAAGATTATTATAAATTTAGATTTGCACCCAAAGCAGGCACAAGGTTTTGAGAGACTGTTTCAAGTTAAGCTCATACTAGTAATGTTCATTACAGCCTGTACGTTCTGATTTGACTCTTGTGACTACAGTGTCTGACTTCTCCTTTCACTATGATAAATGGCGTTAATGTTGAATTCTGTGTGTGTTTATATAGCCTGGAGAATCCCAGACAAACGTTATCGTGCTCAGCCCAGACTGATAAAAGCAAAACTAAACCCCACTGAGAAGCCAAACCCGAGTCAGCCGGTAACCGCTAGCGTCGTTAGCAACCTAGCATCATTAGCAACCTAGCATCATTAGCTGTGTTGCTGTCACTACGTCCAGAGATTACCCATTTGGTGACAGAATGGTTGGTTTATGGAGCGTAATGACTGATTTTCATGACTTTTGACTTACCTAAAATGTCACTTTTTTCCCTCTTAAATCCAAAGTCCCTCAGATCGAGCTGTCCTTGTCGTTGGGCCATCGTGCTAAAACCGCTACTACGCCGCTCACTGACGTTGATGAAAAAGGAAGAAAAAACCGCGATATCACATACGCGCGTGCCTGCTCGCGAGATCACAGTGCGTAAAAAGTGTTTCTAATATTTGTTTGGCGGCTAAAGCGCGTCTGTGTCCCGAAAAATAATATTTCTTTCTCTCTTTTTTTTTTTTTTTTGTTTTAAACAAAAAAGTTGTACAAAGTATGTTATATTTTAATGCAAAATAAATATAAATAAATACTTATTTATTGAATGATATCAGTGTTTAGTTGAAGCCATTGAGGATAGTGCCGTTGCCTAGCAACAGAAGCCCCACCCACTGCAGAGAAGTCCTTTGATGCCATTGGAGCTTTCATGATGTCACTCATGATGTCACGAACTCCATAAACCAAACAGAAAGCAGCCATTCTGCGATTCTTCCCAAGTGATTGACTTGTTCACCAAGCATCTCAACTGCAAGACTCGCAACATCACAGCGGTGCCATGGATAATAACACACCAGTTCCAGTCCATGTACCTCAACTCCTTGGCAACCTCAAGGAAAGGGGGGCGGGAAATTGTTGTTATCTGTCACCCGTTGTGGAAGACGCGGTAGTGCTCGAGGGAGGGATCGACACTGCTGCAGAGGGCACTTTCATCACAAACAGTCTGTTCCAGCGACTACAAACAGCTCTGGCAAAAGCGAACAAGACTGTGCAGATCGAGAAATGCTGCATGGGCGTAAGCGGCTGTACACCAGGGGCCACACAAATAGACCGCGTTGCCCTACTGCGGCTAGACATTGGTCCCATGAGCCTCGTTCACCCAGTGTACATAACACCGTCTGGCGCATCACCTTTCCTGATCGGCAAAGATCTGCTGAACCGTTTTGCGCCCCTGATTGATTTTCAACAATTGAAAATCTGGGCACAGGTGAGGGAACCCTTACCTCCGACTCAGGGAGCACAGTGGCTGAAGGACCTTGTTGAGAACAGGGAGAAACAGCTGAGCATGGAGAGAGAAAGAATGGCGGAGGAGATAAAGCTTCTCCGAGCACAGAAAGAGAAGTATGAAGAAGTTGAGGAGAAAAATCGGGAGCTTGGAGAGGAGAAAAAAGAACTGGAGCTTAAGATAGCAGCCCTCCAAGAGCCCAACACACAGCTGGAGTCCATAATCAAAGAGCTCCAGCTGAAAAAAGAAGAACTGGAGGCCAAAAATAACAACCTCCAGAAGGACAAAGACGTTCTGGAGCAGGACCAGAAAGTGATGCAGGAGAAGGTTCAAGTCCTGCTAGAAAAGAGCCGGGAAGCGGAGGCGTCCCAGAAAATCCTGGAGAAGGACAACGAGGAGCTCCAGGAGCAGCTGGTGAAAAGGCGCCAGAAGAAGAGATTCTTCGGTCTCTTCAGGAGCTCCGAGCAGAAGGAGGAGGACAGAAAGGTCAAGAGAGAAAAGAAGGAGAAGAAGCGACAGGAAAAGGAACAGCGGAGACAGCAAAGGGAGACAGAGCTGGACCAGAGGAAAAGATCAGAAGATGGTCCAGAAGCAGGCAAAGGAAAAGTTGGGTGCTTCAGTTGGTTTTATAAAACCTTCTGTATGAAAAAGAAAGAAATGTGAAGCCCTGTCAGTCTCCACCTCCCATCGGCCTCCCATCCATCTCCACCTCCCATCGGCCTCCCACCTCTCCCCACCTCCCATCGGCCTCCCGTCTCTCCCCACCTCCCATCGGCCTCCCGTCTCTCCCCACCTCCCAAACTCATCAAATGAACAAGTCAAATCAAATTAATCAAGTTAAGGTCAGTACTGAAT
>NW_007579570.1:98679-100047 GCF_000690725.1 Stegastes partitus | reverse complement strand
CCCTGCTATTTTTTTTTCCAGTGGTTTATCCATATTTTAATCACAGTGTTTGTCTCCCTGAGCGCACTAAAACAACCTCATCACTAGTCTGAGCTCCACCCACGACTACTGTAACTGGTGTATAGAAACACAAACAGGCCAAAGTGGTTGTTTTGAACCTTTTTCAGAATGACACTGAGGTGCAGTATCGTCGCCACACACGGTGCCCTGAAGCTGCTGCTGTATTCACACTCTGCTAACACACTGCTAGCACTGTGTCTTTAGCGTAGACATGGCTGCATTCAATACTTTGTCTTTTCACTTTCCCTGCATGCTGTAGCTGACCTTGCAGAACACACACAGCTTCCTGCGCTATGCATACAGTCGGGACGCACTACTCTGTCATAACACTGCGCCTTAAGCTTTGACCGTCTTGCCCATTTATCCGTCTCAGTCTTTAGTGTGAAATGAGCCGTCATCCGTCTGTGCGCTCTCGGTGGATCAGGCTTTGTTTATAGTCGCTCAAGACACGGTGATGTATGTGCGATCCGCTGAGGATTGGAAGTCAGAACACAGGCTGGATTGTTTACTGCAAAATGCAGCCACATGTAGAGGAACATCCTGGTATTTATAGCATACTGCACTGGACATTTACGAGTACTGGGACAGATCAAATCTTTTTCCGTCATGCTGTATAATACGGCAGTATAAATATTGGAACGCACCCAATGTGTCAACCACAGTATGAACTTCACTGCAGGTTTAAACTCACTAAGTTCTCTAACTAAGGCCACTTTCTCAAGCTTTGGCTTCTACATGGGACACATTAACAATATTAACAATTTCCCTGAGGTTTTATACCGAAGGGATCAATAAAGCTTTATTCTATTCTATTCATTATACATTAGCTGCATGTAGTTAAATATGGGTTTACAATTTTTAATCACAGTCTTCAGCACCACTCAAATGACGTAGCTTTCAAAAAACTTGGCTCGATTTACTTTATTAAATTGCTTTAAGTTACTGGATCCTGAAGAAAGGCTCTCTCATCACTACTGTGTATGTACAGAAAAATGACAATAAACTTGATTTGATTTATCTTCTTCGCTGGACTGATTTCACTGCAAAATGTCGCCATTTCAGATGTGACCGACCATTTAAACATAACAGTCTGAAGATAAATCAGATTAATTCACAGCTGTTAATCATCTTGCTTTGAATTGAGGATTTCCGATCTGCTGCAGCAGTTTCTTTCTTTTTTTTTTTTTTTTTATTAATTATTTTCTGTAATTTATATCCATTTTTAACAGAATCTGGTGGATTTTCTAGCTGGGGTTTATCGATTTTTTTCAGTCGTAACTACTGCGACTGACACTGGTTTGATTTGAC
>NW_007579570.1:95814-96383 GCF_000690725.1 Stegastes partitus | reverse complement strand
TTTTTAACAATTTACTGATGAAAAAAAAACCAAAAACACTGATCTGTAAAAAAGAAAGAAAAAAATCCCCAAAAACTCCAACAAAAATACAGACCAAAACTGTTCATTATGTGCACATCAAAATCTGTATTTTTATCATTAGTCATTTGTGGTTTTACAGCAGCTGACCATAACGATACATTTTTTTTGTTGTTATTATTTTTAAATCTAAGAAAATATTTTACAGATATTTGTCATTATTTGAAAGAAATATGAAAAGAAAAAAGTACTAAGTTCTGAAAAATGCTAAATAGCTTTTGAAGCTGTTATTTCAAAGCTAAGATTTTGCAGAAAAATGTCAAATGTCTGTAGATTGACATTCTGTGTGTTTTTTTGTTTTTTTTAAGTGTGATAAAATATATTTTTTAAAACGTGTAAAAATAAATAAAATATATTTTTTTTAAAGTTGAAAAAGAAAGAAAGAAAATGTTTGGGTTTTTTTTGAAGACAAAAGCAGAAGATGAATTCAAGTTCATCAAATAAACAAACAAGAACTAGATATATTTCTGCATGTGTCCGCCTCTATGAAT
>NW_007579570.1:83844-94109 GCF_000690725.1 Stegastes partitus | reverse complement strand
TATCCATTTTTAACAGAATCTGGTGGATTTTCTAGCTGGGGTTTATCGATTTTTTTCAGTCGTAACTACTGCTACTGACACTGGTTTGATTTGACACAGCCAAATTGCATTATTAGATATTTTTCACCAACACATTTATACACAAACATCAGAAAATGTTGTGATAGGCCCTGTATAAAATCAAAGAGTGGCTCATCACAGGTTTGTTTTTTGTTTTTTTAAAGATATTTTTTGGCTTTATTAGATAGGACAGAGAGAGAGAGAGACAGGAAAGTGCAGGAAGAAGAATGGGGGAAGGACCTGCAGCAAAGGGTCATGAGCAGGACTCTAACCCACGACCGCTGTAGCCCCTATACGTGGGACGCCAGCTCAACCAGGTGAGCTGTAGCGGCGGCCCTGTCACTGTTTTGAATAGATGAATAAATGGATCATTTTACTTATTTGGTACATGAAGTCGTCCCTGAGACACTTGCTGAAAGTCTAAACCAGGGGTGTCAAACTTAAATGTCAAATTTGGCCCGCGAGACAATACCAAATGACTACTAGAACTGCCCCCGGTATTATACTGTACAGCGCATTCACCGCTAATACTACAAATCCCATAATGCCCTGTTGTTGTTTTGGCGCATCAATCAGGACAGGACCCAGAAACTCCCTCTCCTCTGCGACAGTAGGCATAGCGACTTCACACTACAACTGTCACTGTGCCATTGATGTGTTTTTTTATTCATAATTTGATTTTGCATGTCTCCACTATTAAGTTATATATAATGTATGTTAATAAGTGTTGCTTGTTCCATATTCAATGTTAAAGCAAAATTTGTTTTGGTCCATATTAAAAGGTTCATTTGTTCAATGTTGGCCCACTGTGTTTTTGAGATCGACACCCCTGGTCTAAACCTTTTGACCTTCTCAAACCTGCCAGCATCAACAGACAATACCGTGATTAACTCTACATTAGTTTTCAAGCAATGTCCAGTGAGTCTACAGGTGTAAAGTTGTGTTACCTGTGGTATCCTGAACGGTATGTGTGGCTTGTGGAAGCCCACGCCCAAGAAGAAAGGCTGCTGACTGCCGGCTCGGCTCTTCAGCAGCCTCACCGCCTCGTCGGCGCTCTCCAGGTCGGGCAGGGTTCCTCCAGGCTGCTCCGTCACGTTCACAGCACACAGCAGGTTGACGTGAAGCTTCCCATCCTCTCCTTTACACATCTGGAAACAGCCGTTTTAATAGCCATTATTCAACGTCACGTTCACGCTCGGTTGACGTGGAAAGTTCTCAGCAAACAGTCTCGTATTTACACATCCACGAGACGCAAGGCATGTTTTGTATTTATTTTGTGTTTTTTGGGGATCTGCTGCGGCTTCTACCAACTCTTGAGGGAAATATCTTGTTATTTCGCGGCTAAATGCTGTTTGGTGCCGAGCAGGTAGCGCACAGTGGGCTTTTGCAGCGTTCTTGATGGAAACAGCTGCCTTTAAGTTTAACTTTAAGGTTGGTGAGAATGAACTAAAGCAGTAAATACACACATTAGACAGCAAAACAATGAGCTGCAACGCCCCGTAAAGCTCTAAAACAAAAGCAGATTTAGACGCCAACTCTAAGGTTGAACACTGTAAGTGACCTCTCTCGCACTTTTGCATTGTCAGATAGCAGTTCTTCTATTAGAAAACTGTGGTTACAGCAACTTTTACAAATCCACGAGTGTTTCCAGGTGATTTACATTCCAGCACATTAATGAAAAAGCAACATTGTGCTGAGGAATAATGGAGCGTTGTGTTCAGCTCGTCTCCGCCTGCCACAACACGACGGGTTCAGACTGACGAGATTCACAGAAGGCTTCTTTATTTACAGGCTTTTCTCCTCTGTTTGTCCATTTTTTTTAAACTAGTTATATAAGAAGATATTTTGTTATTTGGGTTCATGGATAAATCTTGTTCTGTTTATTCTTTTTAACGTAACAACGGGCTGGAGTTTCATTCACATGTTTAATGTTTGTATTGCAAAAATGGCTTCCTCTTTTCACAACTGACTTCCTTAATTTCTACTTCATATGACAAATGAAATCAAAGATGGAGGTACAAAGGTGTGAAATACTCTTCAGCAGACCTCTATGTAATCTTGTTTTGGGCTCTAAAAGACAAAAGTGTTTCAGCAAAACTGTGAAGTGTGTGAATTACAAACATCAAAATCCACAAAAAATGTGAAGATTACTGAATTCAAAATGAAATGGAAATATTAGAAACCCTCAGAGCTCTCGACCTGAGAAGAAAAACTTGGTGAGACTCGTAGAAAGTTTCAAGTGCCAAGCCTTCTCTTATCTGACGTTTGAGACGCTTGACAGGAACTTTTAGAAGCCGACGTCTGGAAGGAGGCGAGCGTCTCTGACTCTGAATGAACTCGGCCCGTCACACATCGGCTGACAGCTTTTGAAGCCCTGAAGGGTCTCGGTATCATTCACACAGACCTTAAACCAGACATTATGCTTGTCAGTCACCAGGATCAGCCCTTCACGGTGAAATTATTAGCGTTCGGGTTGGTTCGGCGAGTCGGCCGAGTGAAAGTAAAACAAAACGCAACCGTGAGCATCCAGGGTGACGCTCAGCCTCTCCAGACCTGAAGAAAATTATACTTGGGGACCAGGATGTGTCACTGGATTACTCTGCTTTGGCGGCTGCCTCTTCTTTAATAAATGGGCAGGCAGCACAAAGAAAGCAGTTTAATGCTGAGGAAGAAACAACCTTTAACAACCTGCATTATTTCAGCAACCAGCAGGATGAAGACCAGAGGACCAAGAAGTGTGCAACCGGTAGAAAGTCCAAAGTTTCAACTCAAGTTCATGTCAATAATCTGGATGCTTCAATTCAGGTCTACCCAAAGAAAAACAAAAAAGCACTGCTGAGCATCATGACAGGGTTGAAATCTCCCTGCACGTATATCCGTCAGTGTTACAGTATTCAAATGTGATAATAGACCAGGTACTTTCCCTGCATGCATCTCTGGTATCAGCACATGAACACACCTGCAGACAGAATCCGTCTGTAGTTTGCTTTGGCGTCGCTGTAAGTCAAAGTTATTGACATTACTTCATCTTGATGACGAGAGGAGAATCAGTCCAAGCCAAGGTTTTAAAGTAAGCATCATGACTACATCCAAAATAGATGATCCAGATGATAAAGATGCTCAAATCAGAGTCACATGATGCAGAACCGGCTCTCAGGACTGGCTCAGAGAGATCTACATTCAGCTTCTACACAAAAGATTTATTCAGAGCTTCCAAGGATCCCAATAGTTCCAGTGAAAATCATCCAAAATTGAAATTTTGTGGCTCCCTAGCCCCAAAGATTTAGTATCTGTTGTGCTCCATCAGGCACACAGATGAGGCTAATTAAGGTGCCTGTTTTTTCTAAAGTAAGAATCTCTTTAGAAGCTTTTTTTGAATGAACAGAAAACAAACATCTAATCAGCTGTTTCATGGCCGAGTTGGTTTTTTTAATCACAGGTGTGTTTGGTTTTTTGTTGTTGTTTTTTTAGGGTCTTTTTTAAGGTCTAACTCTGGTTTTGGAACCTGAATATTCTACCTGCAGTCCACCAACAGACACCAGGACACTGTAGCATGTAATCACCTCGTCCAGGTTTCTCAACATCCTGCTGGTAGCAGTTCTTCCATACTGTGCTCTTAGGGGTTAACTATGCGTAGCAATAAGCACGACTGGTTCCCAATGAATGTGCATCAGAAATCCATGCATTTTGCAGTTATTTCTGACAATCTGATAGTTAAAATGTCTGTTATGCTTGGATTAAATACCCCCAGTTAACTAAACCTTTTTAAAAAATGGCACTTTTGATTTTTCTCTGGCGCTTTCAGAGGTGCCAAAAATTCCTCTACGCAGAAAAATCCTTGTATAGTCGCTGAGATGAGACATTATGACACATCTATCCGCTGATAATCAAACTCCTCAGCACAGGGACATGAATAACCAGGTTGCTTGTGTTCCATTTACACCTCTTACAGCAGAGCTCAAGTAGAAACACTCATTAACTTAATATTAGAAGTGTGAGAAAGACACTCTTTCCTATTCATACCTTTTTTTTCTCAAATCTGAATGAAGGCGGATGGTAGGCAGGGATGGACCAGCTGTAGGGATAATCATCGGTGTGGTTCGAGACAATGCCTAAAAGAAAGAAAATACAACACAATGACAGCGACTGACGCATTTAATTATTGTGCTCATAATCAGTGATAAATATGTGCTTCTTCAACATTGATGTCTTTTGAAAATACAAACTGTAAACCTTACCTGGGTGAAACACTTTGCCCACAGACATGGTGAAGTACCCGTTAGATTTAAAGTACTGCGGCAGAGTTGTGTAGTTCCCAGAGTGGACTCTCCAGTAGGAGTTGAAGTCGTAGAGCCTGGTGGTGTCTGGTCTGCGACTGGTTAACATGGACGTCCGACTGGGACCACAAACAGCTTGCTGGGAGACGAAAACACACGTTCAAAACATATTAATGAGGTTAAAGAATCCCAGTTAGTGTCACATCCAAACTGAAGCACGATGCCAGACTGACCTGTGCAAACGCGTTGAGAAAAACTTGGCTTTTGGACGCCAGCTGGTCAATATTTGGCGATTTTACCACAGCGTCGCCGTAGCAGCCCAGTGATGTCCGTAAATCGTCCGCCATGATGAAAAGGACATTTTTCCTCTCTGAAAGCAAACACAACCCGTCATGGTTTGTGGGTTTGAGTCATGTTTTAGGCGGCTGTGGCTCCGGTGGTAGAGCGAGTCGGTCAATGATCGGAAGGTCGGTGGTTCGATTCCGCTCTGTAACCTGTGTCATGGTCGTTGTGTCCTTGGGCAAGACATTTCACCACCTTGCCTGGTGTGGATGCGTATGAATGGATTGTTTGAGGTGGTGGTCAGAGGGGCAGAATGGCAGCCACACCTCTGTGGCTCCAATTGTAGCTACCGCCACCGGGATGAGCGTGTGTGAATAAATAATTGACAGTGGAAAGCGTCTTTGAGTGTCTAGAAAAGCGCTATATAAATCTGATCAATGATTATTATTATGAAAAGCTTTCCTACATGGTTTCTATGTCTCTTGTGATTCCCCGTTTGTCTTAATCATGTCCACCTGCCTGATTCTTCTCATAATTACTTGTATTTCTAGCTTTTTTCTACGCTGTTTGCCAGCCCCGTTGCTTTTCTTGTGTCCCTTAAGCCCCTTTGTTTTTTTGCCTGGTCAGAGTTTTAGTATTTTTTTTGATTTTGTGTTCTTTTTCTCACTGAATTAGATTTATGTTTTGGACTTTGCATGTTCCCCAAATTCTCCAGATGTCTTTGCTCCCCACCTTTTGTTCAACAGTTTTTGTTTGTTTTTGCCACAACTTTCCTGTGGACTGGGAGTGTCTGCACTTTGGCCCTTACCTGAACAACACCCAGACACAACCACAGATAATTCACTTTAAAATGAACCCGTTAAACCATGAATTCAGGCGTGACTTCCAGATTGCATGTGGGGGTAAGATCATGCCAGTAAACTAAACCTCAGTGCTGCTAAACGTGCAAAAGTGCAGCAATGTGAAACTTGGAAGGAGCAGAAACTTGCGGGTTTCACTTCAGCAAAACTCCCTGGAAGTGAAACATAGAAAACAAAGCACCACACATGTTGGTAAATTAAATTACCTGCTAACTCTGCCGCAACGTAATCAAAACATTAAGCTCTCATTGACTTTAATGAGCGCTAACCTAATCACTGGTTTACCCAAACCCTTCTAATAACTTAACAAGCCAAAGATATACTACAACAACCATACTGTAATTCATTCGAGCCGGTTAAGTTTAGCTAACAGCTCAGTTTCCTCCTTTACTAACTCTACTCACCTGTTTTTACAGCAGCTCCAACCGTCAGTGTGTGAAGAGGCAGCAGGAGAAAACAAATCCGGATAAATAAATGCATTTTATCGGCGCTCAAATGACTAAAAACACAATATCCCGGAGTTATATTACATAGCACAAAATTCCACACAGTGTCTGGTGGAAGGAGAAAAAAAAAGAAAACAACGCAGCGTGTCGGCTGTTTTCATTAAATAACTTCCTGATTAGTGCGTCACCAGAATGCTGCGGTTTCATTGGTTCATTCAGCAGTAGGCCCGCCCACCAAGTGCTGAATGCATTAGTTAAATTATGTGTCAATCATTTTTAATTTTACCTGCAGCCAGGCTCATAATAATGAGCAATGTGCTGCCACACCAGGTGTAGTGTTCTATTATTTGTGATACCTGATACTTCTGCCTGAAACTTTTGTTGTATGAAGTTATTTATGTCGGCAATGTTCATCCTAATTTGGACGACAGGTGAAAACAAAAACAGAGGAACACTGCAGAAGACTTGAGTAGACAGTCAAGTCAAGTCATGTCAGCTTTATTGTCAGTTTTGTCATATGTACAACACACAGAGAACTAAAATTGCAATACTCAGAGGCCCCAAGGTGCAAAATGAACATAGAAAAGAGTATAAAAATAGAAAAAAAAATAGAATATGGTTATAAACAAGATATAAACAATAAACACAGAACGTAACGCTAACGATAAACAACAGACAATACAGATATATAGATAACTGCAAAGAAGTTTTAGTAGAGACTAAATGATGTTTTATTATGAAAGGCTTAAAAGGGACGCTTATGAAAGATGGTATGGTAGTGAGGTCTCACTCTGCGCATCATTGGCTTTCACAAATATCACAAGTAGATTTTTACCAAATTAAAGCAAGCATAAAAATTTAGCAATTTACACAATTATGTAAGTGAGCGTTTATAGTTAAGATTTTGAACTTACAGAGAGACCTTCGAATATTTTACAGTGTTGTTAAATTATGATAACAATAACTTTATTTGTACCTTTAAGAACAACAATTGACAAAGTGCTTTGACAGGTAGAACATAAAATGCAGGTGAAATATCAGGCAGGACAGGGCAAGCACAGGTAAAAACAAAAATAATAAATAAAAAGTGCATGCAAACACATGTAAATACACACTGTAAAAAATGAAAATGTACAGAATGGATAGCTCGTTAAAAACTGGTTAAAAGGTCAACATCACACAAAAGAGAAGCTGAAGAGAAAATCAGCTAGAAAAATAGATCAAGATCAGGAGGTTAGAAAGAGGGACGACAAGCAGCAAACATTTTAAAAGGGCAGAGAGTGATAAAAGAGAAATAAAAGACAAGTTTACCTGAAGGCGAGTCTATAAAAGTGGGTTTTAAGAAGTGATTGTGTGTGTTCGTCAAGTTTAATTGCATATAAGTTTTCTGTATTCAATTTAAAAAAAATATGTATACACTTATTTACAGCTCTGCTAAGTTAATAGAGACCCTATATTTTGGGGAACAATAAGGTGATCCTTGGGGGGGAAATTATAATAGGAAACTATTTAAAGGTTTGCGCATGCGCGATCCTGGTATTCGCGTTGTGGTGTTGAGTGAGACTTCCTGTCCACACAGACGATCTTCGGTTCCAGCAGCAGGAACATGGCAGAGTCGGCGGCGAAACGAAGAACTGACAGCGGTGCAACTGATGAATTATCCCTGGAAGTGAAAAGGCCGAAACCTGAGCATGAAAACGGCCGAGAAGCTAAACAGGAACCTGAACGTGAAAATGTTCTGTCTGGATTTAAAACCTCCGCCGTGTTGAGTGACTCTGCCCGAGAGAAAACCATCTTTATCCACGGAAAGGTGCCGTTTCTGCCAAGTTAGCTCACTTTACTACGTTTATAGACGATATTTAACTCATGGTGATCGTGTTTGTGGAGCTGAAGACACCGACAGAAAGATTTCTATCGTTATATTCATTCAAAGTGCTGCGAGTAGTTTGTAAAGCAAAACATTGACAATCACTTCCGGTTTGACATTTCAAAATAGTAGCACGTGATTGTGCTTTATAGCAGAGCTGTGGATATAGGTCTGGCATTGGAAAATCAGTGTTTTATTGTAAGGATTCACTGTATAGAAATGAGTGTGATATACTTGCAGAAGAATAAATGTACAGATAGTTATTTGTTCTGGGAGCTGGAGTGCTGAAGCAGCCTTTTTGTCCTCAGGTGGCTGATCAGGATGCTGTGGTGATCCTGGAGAAGACTCCCATCAGACAGGACTCCCTGGCTGAGCTGCTCAGTGGCTCCACGCTCCAGCTGGAGATGAGAAACGACATCTACAGCACGTACCGGCTGCAGGCTCCCCCTCACCTCAATGGTACGGCCCCAGAAGTATATATAATGATGTATTTAATACTCTGTAAATTCAGCTGTCATGTTGGTCACCTGATGCCTGAACTACGTTGTCTTGTTTCTAGAGGGTTCAATTTATGTTGCACACCTGAAGTGGTTCAGTGTAGTCATTCTATCTTAAATTATTATTATTTCTGCTCCACCATCTCTGATTTGCCTGTAATTTTTCAAACATAATATTAACATATTTAAAAACATATTTGTGAAATTTTAACCCGAATATCAAATACTTTCCCAGATCACTTTTTTTTTTTTTAACTTGCCCGTTGACCAACTTTCAAGCACATTTTTTCACACTTTGAAAATTGAGGTTATGTTTGAGGGACAATTTCTCACTAACTAAAGATAAAAGCCTGAATTTTTCCTGTTATTTCTCATCAAGTCTTTAATTTGAAATCTGCAATATTGGACAATTAGAGCAAATAATCTCTGATGACAGGTCAGTTGAAATATGGAGGGAAAAAAGTGAAGCTGTTATGAGAAGTCCAAACTTTGAGCTCACATTAAAAATAAAATATGATAATACAGACTTGACTAGTTATATTTTCTGAACCACATGCAGTTGGAATAATATATTCAATATAAAACAGTGTTCACAAAAATGACAAAAAACTTGCTGTGGTTGAACATTTGCATCTGATGAACCACAAAAATTAAAACTAGATGGTTCCTCGTAGAACAGGTCCAAAATGGGTCTCAAAATATGACTAAGAATTTTTTTTTTTTTTTTTAAATTAGTGTGTTTCCAGTATTGTTGATTCTGAATCAATAACATGATGAGAAAATACCGTCAAATTTTCTGTCTTTTTTTCTTTTCTTTTTCTAAGTTCCTGAGATATTGATTGTCAAACACAGCCTCAACTTTTACTGAGCAGAAAAATGTGCTGGAAGTAGGATGAAGGACAATTAAAAAAGAATAAAAAAATGTTGTACTGTGTTGCTGTGGAGGAAACTAAAGATAAAATGTGTGTTTCTGTCCTGCAGAGATTAAGACCACAGTCGTGTGTCCAGCCACAGAGAAACACGTGAAGAAATACCAGCGTCAGGAGAGCTTCCTGGTGGAGGAGACAGGAGACGACTATCAGTCCATCACTCTTCCCTACATCCAGAAACAGAGCTTCAGCGTGCAGGTCGCCGTCCTGATATGACCTCTTCTGCTACACTTAGCAGAGCACAACGTTAACTTTGGCCTTCATTTTCTGCCTTCAGTGGGTTTACAACATCCTGGAGAAGAAGGCCGAAGCCGAGCGGGTCGTTTATGAAGATCCAGATCCAAAGGTCGGCTTCGTCCTCCTGCCTGATTTCAAGTGGGACCAGAAGCAGGTGAGCGAGCAGGAACCTTTATAAAACAGCTGAATGTTTCCTTTCTGCTCAGCAAATGTCAGACTTTATGCAAGTTGTCAGGAAGCAGAGCTGCAGGATGTGTTGTCTGAGCATCAATGTGCAGAGCAGTCACGTCACTAGAAGTCTGTTTTAAATCATTAATCTACAGTCTGATAGAACCTAATTTACTCTGATTCAAGGGTTCCTGGATTATGCTGCTTTTTTTAAAAAAAAAACAACTTTATTGACAAGACACATCGTTAACATTCTGCTTCCATGTGTACAAAATGAACGAGGAACAGAAAGAGACACTGAAAAGAAACAAACAGAAATATTTCAGCTTCAGAAATGATGATGTTGACCAAAAAGAGGTTTTCTGTCTGCAGGTTTTTTGTAATTGTTGGCACCGCACAAGGCAACACAATCAAATAGACTCTCTACAACAGCAAAGCCAGATCTAAAAGCAACGCCATTGCAAAGCAACAACAAAATAATAATTTAGTTTTTCTCACTTTTTGCACCTTTTTCTTAAATATTTTTTGTTTTCTGTGCAGATGCATTCATCTACAAAATCACACAAGTCGTTCTAGAATAAGTAACTCTTTCCAAATCCAGTTATTTAGGTCATCTAGTAAAAAATCCCTGATATTATTTCA
>NW_007579570.1:74503-77229 GCF_000690725.1 Stegastes partitus | reverse complement strand
ATCAGAAGTCACAATAAAAGGAAAACAAGCTGCTGTGTGTTGCATGTTTGCAGTCATTTTAGAAAAAGGATTTCCACCTTATTTATTATTCACTAGTGCATTCAGAGCAGATTCTATCAGCTCAGGAGACCAGGGTCCTCTGGGGTCCTGAGGACCTTCTATGACTCTGTGGTAGCATCAGCCCTCCTCTATGGAGTGGTCTGCTGGGGTCGCAGCGGGAAACTAGATCGGCTGATCAAGAAGGCCGACTCGGTCCTGGGGAGCCCTCTGGACCCAGTGCGGGTGGACAGTGACTCTCCCCCATGCACGACACTCTGAGGGCATCGGGCAGCTCTTCCTGCTGGTATTCTTACATTTGTGTTCCTCTGTTTGAATTGTACTTATATTGTATATTTATAGTACAGTCGTCCTCAAATGTATTCATACCCTTCCATTAAAGAAAAGACAAAATTCACAACAGTCACTCAGAAACTGAAAAAAGTAATAATAGATAAAAAAAAATTTGCTAAATTATAATTTAGTGAAATAAGATGTTGCTTTTGAATTGTGGCTGAAAAGATTAATTTAAAAAAAACAAAACTGTCCTGGACAAATTAGAGCAATTTGCTGATGAGCAGTGGACCAAAATCCAAATACCTGAGAGTTACAGAAAACATCTGATTGCAGTGATTGGCTCAAGGAGTTGTTCAACAAAATATTAGTTTACAGGTCCTGTCATGCTTGGTTTGTTTGTTTTTGTTTGTTTGTTTGTTTGTTTTACTATTTCTGTTGAACCAAAATTCAAAACCAACATCATGATTTTCATTTAATTTTTTATTTATTATTATTTTTGTCAGTTTCAACTTATTTCAGTGACAGCTGTTTTTTTCCTTCTTTATTTGGAGGGTATGAATACATTTAAGGACCACATCTTGCCTCTTTAATTTATAGTTGTGTGTTTGCTTTTCTTACTGTCACTTTGCTGCTGTGACGTTGCTAACCCCCCCTTGTGGGACTAATAAAGGATATTCTATTCTATTCTATTCTATTCTATTCTATTCATTCTTTGCACTGACTTTGGAATGTCCGACCCTCCGTGGCGGCCCTGAACGCAGCACCTCGGAGCGGAGGACGCAGCTCAGGACTTGAGACGAATAATCCAATAATCAGCGCAGCGGCGNCATCAGAAGTCACAATAAAAGGAAAACAAGCTGCTGTGTGTTGCATGTTTGCAGTCATTTTAGAAAAAGGATTTCCACCTTATTTATTATTCACTGGTGCACCCAGAGCAGACTCTACCTGCTCAGGAGACCGGGGTCCTCTGGGGTGCAGGGGGCGCTCCTGAGGACCTTCTATGACTCTGTGGTAGCATCAGCCCTCCTCTATGGAGTGGTCTGCCAGGGTCGCAGTGGGAAACTAGATCGGCTGATCAAGAAGGCCGACTCTGTCCTGGAGAGCCCTCTGGACTCAGTGCAGGTGGTGGGAGAAAGGAGCCAAGCTTACATCCCTGCTGGATGTGTCTGTGTGAAGATTCTCAGTCATCCAGGTCATGGTTATTCTCATAGTTCAATCATAACTTGAGTTTCTTGAAGACATCAGAAGTCAGTCAGAACTGATGAAGCCTTTTGGATGAGAGGTGAAACGGCTTCAAGAACCTCAAGCAAGTCCAGTTGTTACGATTAAACTATGAGAATTCTGCTGGACAGTGACTCCCACCCCATGCACGACACTCTGAGGGCATCGGGCAGCTCGTTTAGCGACAGACTGGGTCACCCCTGATGTGTGAAGGAGCAGTAGGCTACTGCAGGTCCTGCCTTCCTGCTGGTATCAGACTTTATAATCAGCACTGCTCCCAACAGTCACTCACATAATGACAGATAGCCAACTGTCATGTGCAATTCATTCATGTAAATATTCTTAAATTTGTGTCCTTGTGTTCCTCTGTTTATATTGTACTTATATTGTGTATTTATAGTACAGACATCCTCAAATGTATTCATACCCTTCCATTAAAGAAAAGGCAAAATTCACAATAGTCACTCAAATAACTAGAAACTGAAAAAAGCAATAATAGATAAAAATTTGCTAAATTATAATTTAGTGAAACAAGACATTGCTTTTGAATTGTGGCTGAAAAGATTAATTTAAAAAAAACAAAACTCTCCTGGACTAATTAGAGCACTTTGCTGATGAGCAGTGGACCAAAATCCAAATACCTGAGAGTTACAGAAAACACTTGATTGCAGTGATTGGCTCAAAAGGTTGTTCAACAAAATATTAGTTGACAGTTCCTGTCATGCTTGAGTTTTTTGTTGTTGTTTTTTACTATTTCTGTTCAACCACAATTCAAAACCAATGTCATGATGTTCATTAAGTTTTTATTTATTATTACGTTTGTCAATTTCAACTTATTTCAGTGACTGCTGTTTTTTTTCCTTCTTTATTTGGAGGGTATCAATACATTTGAGGACGACACCTCGCCTCTTTAATTTATAGTTGTGTGTTTGCTTTTCTTACTGTCACCTTGCCGTGTGACGTTGCAAATCCTCCCCCCTTGTGGGACTAATAAAGGATATTCTATTCTATTCTATTCTATTCTATTCTATTCTATTCTATTCTACTCTACTAGTTCTTTGCACTGACTTTGGAATATCCGACCCTCCGTGGCGGCCCTGAACGCAGCACCTCGGAGCGGAGGACGCAGCTCAGGACTTGAGACGAATAATCCAATAATCAGCGCAGCGGCG
>NW_007579570.1:70983-74478 GCF_000690725.1 Stegastes partitus | reverse complement strand
ACTCAGGTCTGTGAGAAAACAAAAGCTTCTTTCAGATGCCATCTCGACCTGCCTGCACAGGAACACGCCTCAGCTGCCAGATTGCTTCCTCATGTTTTCTCTCAACCTTGTCAGTCTGGTTTTAACGTCGAACCATTTTGTGTGCCCTCGCTGATCTCTCCTCCTCCTTCTCCTCCTCCTCCAGGTAGACGATTTATACCTGATCGCCATCGTACATCAGAGGAACATCAAGAGTCTGAGAGACCTGACGTCGGAGCATCTACCGCTGCTGCAGAACATCTTCCAGAAGGGAAAGGTGAGTTTAAACTGATCCTGACGGGTGGAAAAAAAAATGAACTAAACCAGAAACACAAATGCTAAAAATGTGTGTATCTGTGATTCAGGAGCAAATCCTGCAGCGCTACAAGCTCCCATCCAGTAAGCTGAGGGTCTACCTGCACTACCAGCCCTCCTACTACCACCTGCACGTCCACTTCACCAAGCTGGGCTACGAGGCTCCGGGCTGCGGCGTCGAGCGAGCCCACCTCCTCGCCGACGTCATCCAGAACCTCCAGTCCGACCCGCGGTACTATGAAACCCGGACGCTGTACTTCCCCCTGAGGGCAGATGACGGGCTGCTGAGCAAGTTCAAGGAGGCAGGAAGGCTGTGATGGACTGTAGGTTTCCATCCTCTTCTAGAAAGTCCGATGACGTCGGAGTCCGTCCATTCTGCAGGAGAGCAGTTTGATTGTTTTAATGTCCCAGAACCAAGTTTTGTATGACGGTGTTTTAAACTTTTATTGTTCTGTTTTTGATGGATGCATCATTAGCTCGTGTTTTTCTGATCATGACGAGGACAGAACACAGGAGTGGACGAGACAAACCAGTGGTCATCATTATTTTCTGTTTTTAAGACGTTTTTTTCATGTTTGTCTGAATTAAAGTCCCTTTTTTCTACTGAAGCTGTGTCAAATGTGGGTCTTTCTATATATACACTTTTTACTCTTTATAGTTTTTACTTGAGTTATTCTTTTTCTTCGATTTATTATGCTATTTTGGTGCTTTTTGTATCCATCAGTGTTTGCTTTACTGATTAATTTTGTTAAACTTTTACAGTGGTTTAACTATATTTCTTTACTTTTTGTTTCTCTGGTCTCTTAAACACCTTTTGAAAATGTTGTTTTCAAAGTTCCTCTTGCTGTTATTATTACTATTATTATTATTATTATCTTAGGAGGTTTTCTGCCTCCCTTTTCTTAATGTTTTTACTTGTTTTAATCCTTAGATGGTTCTTCTGTGTACGGCAAAATCTAAATCATTGTACAGGCTCAGTTTTCTTTTTTAAAATAGACTGTTTATCAGCGTTTTTGACCTCGTGTGCTGATCTTTCTTCATGCTGGTGAACTCTAATGGTGAATACATGACATGAAACCTTTTAACTCAGGTCTATTAGTGCGATTCACCGGTCCAGGTTCATATTGTAATTTATTTAGATACTAAAGTCTTCACCTGAACACAACACTAGATGGCAGCATTCATCCTAAAACTTTTAAACTGTTACTGAAACTCCAAAACCAAACCTCAGCTCTCTGAACATCAGGCTGACTTTCTGTTTGTCTCTCGTCTTCATCAAATAAATCAAATGCTGACTTGTTTGCTGCAGGTTTTGTAAACAGGAGGCCGGTTGGTTTCCACCAAACTGTATTTAACTTCCGTCTGCTCACAAACTGCTGCTGTTTAGTTGGTTTGGTACCACAAAGCCAGAAGCTCTCAGCTGCATCCACAAACACTCCTGCAGTGAAGCTGATGCACAAGAAAGTCTGACAAACAAACAAAGTCTGACGCTCTGAGCTGCTCTGGATGTTTGACTTTAGTGTTTTTACACTCTGGAGCTGCTCAGACCTGATGCAGGAGGAAACTGTTGGTTATTTAGAGCATTTCTTGCAGCAAACATCATTTTCTTATCTCATCTGGAGTCAGTTGGGCGGTGCTCCGCTTTGTGCTGAGGGTGCGTTCATGGGTAGCTCGTAAAAATGTCAACTCCTTCACAATAAAGAGAAAAAAGTGAAAATGTGTTCCTTACAAATTAGATTTTTTCAGAAGCCTTTTGTGATTTATCGAACCTTAAGGATTTAGAGCTTTAAAACACACAAAGAGAAATGGTCAAGTGTTCCAGTTATGTGATCAATATGATGTGGAAAACCATGAACTGAAAAAAGTTTTTAAAATATCAGTTGGATTGTAAAATGAATATTAAAAGGATTTATGGATCATATGAAGGATTTAGCTTTGACTTTAGTAACCACACAGAAAACAACAAACTTAGCAAATATAACAAAGGCTGCAGTCTAAGACATATACTATGCTAATTTATGCTATGGTATGCTATGCTAATCTATGCTATGGTATGCTATGCTAATCTATGCTATGGTATGCTATGCTAATCTATGCTATGGTATGCTATGCTAATCTATGCTATGCTAGTCTATGCTACATGTCTGATTCAGATTTTATTTTAAACTATTATTGGCTGCAGAATGTGAAATATCTAAACGCTGCTCCTGAACTATGACTAACTGACCTGTTTCAACGTCAGACACTGTTCACAGAAACCTGCTATCTTCTTGTTGAAACGATTTTATTTGTTTGTTTGTTTATTATTAACTTAATGTGGTCTCAGCTTTTGAGATAATTGTTCTATCTCCTATGCTATAAAAAAAACACAAGTTTAAAGCAGGAATATCTCGGGTTCTTAGAATCTCATTAGACTTAGGAGCAGCTGATTAATTACTTTCGTTGATGTCTCCTGTTGTAATGATCCATAATGTGTTTAAATCTATTACACACCGAGTATCTCTTAGAAAAATTGCAATTAGATATTGTCTCTAAGCAGTGCAGTGCTGCTTGTGTGTGCAATATTTTATTTAACCATAAATTCAAATGTTAAATCCTGGAAGCAGAACTGAAAACACTCACAGATTTTTTTTCTTGTGGTACATTAAACTGATTATACGCCTTCATGTGTAGGTTTGCATATTAATTGCAATAATAGATTTCAGAATAACACACATTTTAAGTATCCAATGAATCTCCGAGAAAGCAAATGCATCAGAAATCACTGATTAAAAATAGATTGAATAGAGACTAGATTCAACTTTTTTTGGCACTGGACAGAGTACGAAGACAACAAAGTGCAGTTTGGCCTCTAACCAGGAGTTTATTTACAGTTTGGTGTCTGCAGTTTGTTCCAGTATAAACAGAACTGACAGAGTGCTACGAACACACTAATGAGTATGTAGATGTGGTGATAATATCAACTAGACAATCTAAATCCACAGGTGGAGATAAACACTGGTATGAACAGTATGCAGCGTATGAACTCAGCCAGTTAACATTACAACTGCAAATGAGGATATGAGACCATCAGAAGTCACAATAAAAGGAAAACAAGCTGCTGTGTGTTGCATGTTTGCAGTCATTTTAGAAAAAGGATTTCCACCTTATTTATTATTCACT
>NW_007579570.1:56508-68785 GCF_000690725.1 Stegastes partitus | reverse complement strand
TAAAAGATCACATGAGTGTCACCTCTAATACAGGCTGTAAATATTCCTGATTGAATTGTTTATTTTAAGGTTTAAATTCAAACTTTTAAAGTCCAGTTCCATCTTTTTTTCCTGAATGGTGGGTGATCCGTGGCTGCGGTGAGATCAGCACCAACACAGTGAGGTTGTAGCGGCGTGTGTCTCAGTGGAGGCGGGTCAAGGACGCCGCAGATTAAACGGTTATCTTTCACTGTGTGGGAACCTCTGTAATCCTGAACACAGTCACCGGCTGATTCAGAAAATAGCGTCACGCTGTCTGTCCGTCAGGATCAAAGAGTCCATTGATCTGCTGATCTGATCCGATCTGATCCTGGCCAGGACGAGCCGCGGCGTCATGAGTGTCTTTGTGCTGCAGATGACAACAAACGGCCGGTTTCATGTTAAAACCCTCCTAAACCCTGATAGATGATGCTGGTCACTGGCGGTAAACTGAGTTATCGCGCTGGATACATGAGCTTAAGGGCGTCAGGCTGCTAATCTGACAGAGAGGCCTGATAAATGTGGCTGTGATCGTCTGTCAGTAGGTCATGGAACAAACCCTGAGGTTTGTCCTGTTACTGCTGCTGCCATAATTCACTGATAAAGAATTAGACCTGTTACTGTGCTGCTGAATGCTTGGTTTCTTCTGTTGTGTGAGGCCTGAGGGGTGCTTGTTATTATTCATCCACATGAGGAAAAGAAGTTGCAGCTGCCATCATGCACATTTAAATAGGAAGTTATTCTCCAGAGCATCAGAAATGAGCTCCTATTAGTAGATTAATAACTGAAACGTTCCACCGATTTGAAGCATAAACATTTGTATACTCGTCAAGAGTAGCTCCACTCATCACATGAATGTATGTTGTCAGTGGCTCCTGGAGGACAGAAGTTGGTGTTTGTTGGGTAAATCGTCTAAAATGTGGGATCCAGACTAGAGATCGGTTGATTTTTGTTTGTTTGTTTGGTTTGTTTGGGGCCCATTATTGGTAATCAAGACTGATAACTAATATTTTGACCCGTTATACATTAAATGTGATGATTTGACAGCATGTAATAGCAGAGAATTCATAACGAGGCTTCTTCTCTAATGGGTTTGACTGTAACTGAATATGTAAAATAGAAATACGAGGTGATTAAATCAGGATGTTCCCCTCTGTTTATGTGGGATCCACTGATTGGTCAGTTTGTCTATCTGCTGCTCTTCTCTGTTTTCTTAATATTTCACTGTTCTGTCACTTTTATTGCCCACTAAGATCTTAAAGCATGATTAGTTCTTGTTTTCCAGACTCTGTTTCAGGCTCATCTGTGGCTGAATGCTAACTTAGCCGCTAGCGGTTAGCCTTAGCCACTGTGAGAGCAGCTGACTTCCTGGTTTGTTGCTCAGTTTTTTGCAGTTTCTGCTTGAGAGACATTCCTGAGATGACAGACAGAGAGAGGAGCTGAAGTAGCATATTTGATTTATCAATAATCGATCAAAAAATGCAGATAATGCCAAATATTGGCCGTGATAATCGACCAGGTGGATCATCGGTCTTCCAGACGAGGCCTGAACAGCGAAACTTGAAGCGGTGCAACGAGCAAACCACAAAAGTTTCAAATGAAGATATGCATGGGGAATGTCTGACCAGCGCTTCAGCTGGTTCTGTCAATAGTTCTCCTTGTTTTACAGTCACACTTCTACCATCGTCATCCTCCGTCACATGCTTTATGTCTGCTACAGTGAATATTGAGCTGAAGCTTGACTTTAAATATCTGGTTCTCACATCTAATCTCAGTGTCTGTCAGAACATTGCATCCTTTCCCCAAATAGTTCAGAAACAAACACTCATGTGAACACGAGTACAGCGTCTCCTGCAGCCTGTGGAGGACTAACTGTGTTCAGGACTAACTGTGTTCAGGACTAGAGCTCTGCTGATGTGATGTTTGGAGGATCAGGGCAGCTGAAGGCCAGCATGTGATGCTGATATCATGTCCTGTTTTGTTTGCTTCTGATAAAATACAGAAATGTAGTAATAATAACACAAGAGACACAAATTGCTGAACTGCTAGTGTCTTAATTGTGGGACATTCATGCCGTCCTTCTTGTGTGACAGTCACAGTTCTGATGGTGTCTCGTGTGATAAAGTTTAATCTCATGTGTTAAATCTGTTATGGAATATACATACATATATATTGCAAATCAAAAAAAACTGCAGCAAAGATATATTTTTCCCAAAGCATTCAGTCCTACAGGGGTAAAGTCATTATTTTTTGTTTAGTTTTATTTTAAAGGAAAGAAAACAAAGACAGTTATTGTGCTAGAGACTAAAAGTTAGGATGTGTTGGCCTCTGCTGCTTTCATTTAGCCATTGTTTTCCAAGTCTGTCCTGGTTTTATTGCAGAGCAACACAAAACTGCTGTGGAAGCTCCTGACTGATGTAGTTTAGCTGTTTGAGATGGTTGTAAACAGAAGACAGTCTGGACCTTAGTCGTCCAGCACCGCTCTGAGACTCGGTGGTGTTGGCTGGTGGTACAAAGTCGATAACTATTGATCAGAGTCACCATAAGCTGCTAAAACTGTATGATTTCAATGTGACTGTCGTGAATAACAACATTAATCATCATTGGTTTATTCTGGTCAACCACTGAGGTCTACATTGTGAAGGCTTTGGTTCATGTCACCTGTGTTCCAGTGGTTTATATGAATGATGATCAGTGATAAAGTCGCTGAACTCTGATCTGCAGGTCGACTGAAGCCACATTGATGTAAATCACGTTACAGCATTAATGTGATATTAATGTGGAATCAGTCTGCCGTGTGGCTCCGTCTCTGAGGTGAACATCGTCGAATCGGGACTGTGATGTGACTGTAACCTTAGCTAGAGATGATAAGTCGGTATGTCACTCTGATCACAGTCCTTTTAGGTGATCATCATCATGAGAATCATTTCCATTCACCTGTATGTAAACAGCTGGATGACACTGAAAGAAACGTCTTGTTTTAGTCGCTTTTCGTTGCTTTACACCTTTTGCGCTTCCTACTTCTGACACCAAATGTTCATGTGGAGGCGCCTAACTTCTAAAATTAGACCGACTACATGACTATGAGCATCTATAGACATTGAAAAGATCGATTTTACTAGTCCATGTTTGTCCCAACCTTCACCTGTCGTCCTGAGCTCGGCATTGGTTGCAAATACAAGCAGCCGAAATGAGTTTCCTCTGTTTGGTGGCTGGGACTCGGCCTTAGAGATGAGATGAGGAGCTCCGAGTAGAGTCTCTGCACCTATATGTTGAAAGGATCCAGCTGAGGTTGTTTAAGCATCCTGGACCACTTCCTTTGGAGGTTTTCTGGGCACATCCAAGACCTTGTTTCGACCCAGAACTCTTCAGAGGGATTATATATCTCATCTGGCCTGGGAACGTCTCTGGATCCTCATGCTACAGAGCTACAGAGAGTAGCTGTGGAGAAAGACGTCTGTAACGACCTGCTTAGCCTGCTGCGGAAGAAATCGGATGGATCTGTTGATATTAACATCATGGATTTAGCTGTGAAGCCAAACACTGCAGCACCGCCGTGGACACATGCTGCCAAACGCCCAATAAGTCAGAAGAGCCGATTTGTTGGATTTGGCAGCCAGAGGCACTAAATAGGACTAAGCTAAAACTAACAGTGGCACGAAATGAACAGAAAACGACAATTAAATCACAACTGCATGTTTGATAATTAATCATCAACCAAAGTGTGATGATGTTGGTGGAAAACATGAGGAGGAAGTTTGAGTTTTGTCCAGATTTTCTGTGGATGTGAGGACATCGTGATGCCGATTAACGAGGAATATTTGTAACTTCATGGTGATTTTCCAACAACAGTCAGGTCTATCTGTTGCACATCATTATGTAGGCTGATTTTTAATTTTTTAATTTACATTTTTAGCATTTTGCTTGGTATTAGAGAAGACTGTGATTGAGCAGACTGAACAGTTGTACCCTTTTCATCCTCATACAGCTCCTTTACATACACAATTTGTACTGTTACATGCAGAAAAAAGGACAAAAATCCAATTCTAGTCGTGCTTTGTGGTCTTTTGTCTTACAAATTGTAGACTTTTGTGGTTTGGTTTGAACGTTTTTATAAATTTGCAAGAGTGAAGTGGAATCAGTTGCGTTTTATCTCAACAATTCAACCAAACTGAGCCTGAAAACAAGCTCACTGATCCTTCACAGTTCACATTTTAAGGACAACAGGTTTGCATTGACCTGCTTGTCCTTCGTTTCTGTCTGTATTTGAAAATGTTAAAGGCTGCTTTGTCAAAATCTGATCCCCAGCATCTGAAATGTCATTCAGGCATATTAAAGATCAACAAAAGAAGATGCTGCAAGCGTCTCTTTAGGTCACAAAATGCCAGAGCGGAGCGATGAGATGCTTCAGTTTCAGGTCGAACGCTTTGAATCAGCTGCTCGTCGGCCTCCTGTTGCTTTAGCGCTGGAGCTCGCGCTGCATTTGTGTGAGCGGCCGGGTCGAGCAGAAGAAAGCTGCTTTGTTTTTATTGCCTCGTAAACCTCAGCTGGGACCTGAGACGCTGAGAAAGAAGAAGAAGAGGAGATGTTGGAGGAGTGTGTTCGGTGTAAAATCTCCCTCAAACACACCACCCAGCGCGGCAGGCTCAGGGCAGGAGTATGATTACAGGCCTATTTACATTACTGCATGCAGCGGGGGAGAGAGATTGGCAAAGAGAGAGAGAGAAGGGAGAAGATGGTTTCCAGATGTGAGGTGGAATTCAGAGCGACTCCCCTCCTCTTCCTCTTCAAGATCTGGATCAGCTCGAGTGTGTTGTAATGGAGAGAATAGGAGACGCAGATAAAACCGCGAAACAGAGGAGCAGGCGATTCAATGCAAGGGTGAAGGAGGGAGGAGGAGGAGGAGGAGGAGAAGTGATGGAGACGAGGAAAGAATAGAGAAGAAAAAGCAAAGCTGGGCGACCGCAAGTCCAGAGATTCAACGGAATGGAAGCAGCTCCAGCGTTGGTTAGAAACTGGGTTTAAGAATCCAAACATAGACTTCATTTCTTGGATGTTTTGCAGCTTTGTTGCTTTCGTCGGGTTGCTTCAGTCTCGGGGAGAAAGACAAACACTGCAGGACAAAACAGCCTCTTCAGTCATTTAAATGAGGAGTTTGCACAGAGGGGATCCTGTTGCACATGGCTTTGGCAAAATACACTAAATTATCCATCAACAAAGGTCCAACATGGCGGATTTAACTCACCAGAACCAATCAAAAGGGTCCAAACCCCACATCTTAGGTAGTTTACTGCAAAGCTTAGGCTTCTACAAGAAAAAAACAATCATTAACTTATCAATTAACATGTAGATTTTATTAAAAACTAACTTTTAGGCCAGTTTAAAGGAGAAAAAGCCACTTCAAGTGTCTTCAGACCCCAAATATATTTAATTTAAGGTGATATAAACTCACTCAACTTCTTACATTTAAGATGCTGGAACCAGTGAATATTTGGCATTTTTGGTAAATTATGTAGCCTGAATAAACAAATGACTGACTGAAATTATTAGGAACGCGCAATAATCTAAGAATAATCCTCGGTTTGAGCTAATAAAAGCTTATATATATAAATATTGATGTGACCTAAATGAACATAGACAAGCAGATGGTTTATTTTTACGCTAAAGATTTATGGTTTTCATTGAAGTTGTTGCAGAAAAATCTTTTACATGTCAGTTGAAGTAGTTTTCTTATACCTCCCAGTGAATGTGTAGAATTGAAAAGCCTTTAAATGCTTGTAGATCATCACAATAAGAGCAGGTACAATAATAAGTTAATCTTTTACAACAGAAGATAAATAAATTGGAGAACACTGACGTATTGGCAGAAATTATGAACTGAAAAATAATGAAAGCATTTTATTTTTGACACAGAAAAATTACGTATATTAAGATTTTCCTTTTCTGTGCTTTTATTTTGAAACAACTTTAACCTAGACGTCGGCTGTGTTTACTCATTGGTGCTTCAAGATTAAATACTGCATTTTTCTTTCTTTTCAAAACTGTTTATTTTAGTCCTGACGTCCTTTTCTTTCTTTTTTCTTGTCAGCCTTTCAGATTTATGAGCCGTGTGAGTTCTCAGACTTAGAATCTGTCACCTTCTTCATCTCCCTCTCGCCCGGTCCAGACTCAGGGTCGTTTCAGGAAATACCAACATCCACGTCTTTTTTTTTTTTTTTTCTTTCGAGGGGAAACTGACCGACATTCCTCTTGGCTCTATAAACAGAACGTCGTATGATTGATACACGCATATACACATAAACGCTCACAGGTTTCGTAGGCGCTTGTTTCGGGCTCTTGGATCAGTTTTGACATGTCGGCGCTGAGAAATTCGTCCACACGTGTGCACTGGGAGACACTGGATAGTTGTGTTTTGAAAAGAAAAAGTCCTCCTGTTGATTTTAAGAAGAGCGAGGGTCCAGGTGGTTCATGTACTGGGATGGAGCTCATAAATCTCCCTCAGCAGGGGTATGTTTAGATTCCCACTGAAGACTTGGAGCTGGGTTCATATTTAAGCTCAAAGAAGAGCAGCAACGTGCCGGGATTGGCCGAAACTGTTCTGAAAGATTTGAGATGGTAAGACGTGGAGACAGACGAACTCCATTTGGAGAGTTAAAGCTGCACGAATCAGTATTTTCATGACTGTAGGTTGTGTGTGTTTGTATTTACCAGCCTGCAGATAACAAGTACTCAACACAACACGAACCCTTTCAGCCCATTGGTTGGTTTTGTGTCCTGCAGCTTTAATGTTTCGTTGCCGTTGCTGACAAACAAATGCTAATCAAGAAATCGTTTAATCTAAAAACTGTTAGAAAATTGTGGGAAAATGCTTTTTAAAGTTTCACAGAAGCCGTGAGGACGTCTTCAAATAGATCGATCTAACAGTTCAGATCGCAAAGATGTCAGATTAAATGTCAAATTAAATAAAATGAGAGCTGGGTTTGGTACGATGGTGCACGCTGGGGCTGCAATCACAACTGGTTTGTTGTCAACCATTAAATAAATCAACTATTTGGATAACTGGATCATCAGTTTGACAAAAATGGTCTAAAGTCTGAGTCCGGGCTGTTAAACCTGAATATTTTCTGACTGCTTTCATCCTCTGTGACAGTAACCTTAAAATCTTTTAGCTGTGGAGTAAATGAGACATTACAGGACGACATCTTGGGCTTATGTAAACGTTGATCACAATTTTTTTTTTTGTTGACATTTTCTTATATCTTACAACCGAAACATGTCGAACAAAAAACTTTAAATTTAATATTCTAGCAGCTGGAATATTGTAAACTTGTGGAAAATAGCAATCTCATAAAATACAGTAATTTCCCACAGTTTCTAGTCTTAATTTAGAGTATTTAGGTTTTTTTGGTTGTTTAATGAGGGACATTAACGAGTGTAAAAACAATGAAATTACCTCAAAATATGGGTGAATAATTTTACAAAAATAATTAGTCTTAATGCTTCCGAGATGCCACTATTGGTTGGATTTTATTAGAGAATTTTATGTAAAAATAAATAAATAAATAAATTAAAATCTTGTTAGGAAAATACTGCTTAAAAAAAAGTGGGTTAATTTTGTTCATGTAACTTTACATGTAAACTGTTTATATCTGACTGATGTTAAATGCCAAAAACAATAATGCCCACTTATAAGATGTAATAGATTTTACTATAAAACAATGTAAAGTGACAGTTATTGAACAAATATTAATGAATATATTTACAATAAAAAAAGTTTTAGATCATATCATGAGTTTTTACAAATAACTTCCAAAACAATCCCGTGTATTTCATAGATCACATTTCTTATGCTAGTTTACAACAGACATGTACATTTATTGTCTGTTATTGTAGTTTTGTTGACATTTTTGTGTATTTAAAAAATGCAGCAAAAAAATAATCTTTAAAAACTAAAGAAAAAAATCCATAAAATTGCTGGTTTTTGTTTGTTTTGCTGTTATTTGTACAGCGCAGCTAATCGATTAATCAATAAAATAATCATCAGATCCCATAAACCTGCATCAGTAGCTTTCATTTTAGTATCTGTTGGTGCAGATTTTGTTTTTTAAAGTAGTTGCTAATCACACTGTCATTGTTCATGATGCTTCAACATAAGAGAAAGTTCAGATCCTGATGTCGTACACATGATTATGACTCTGAGGACGTCACACCTCATCCGGAGATTTTCTGGAGCTTTACATCCAAAACATAAACCTCATTGTTCCCATACGTCGGCGTTCTGCTCAGTCCAACCTGTCTCAGCTCTCCGGCAGCCGAGCACCAACTTAACTTGTCTAATTGGTCTGACCCAGTTTCATGTGAGAGGAACCAGACTGGATGTGTTTTACATTTCTTTGATTGTGGAGCTCTTTTTTTGTTTGCAGAATAGAGTTTCGCTGTGGCGCTGAATCATCCTTTGCCGTCCTTGAGCGCCGAGGAACTGTCAGAATTATTTATATTTACATTTTTACAAATGATGCCTTTACTAAGTATAGAAGCGACGGCAGCACATAAAAATCCTGCCTCCTCCTCCTCCTCCGTCTTGTTGTTTTCTATACGACTTATTCACTTTCCCGAGTGTCTGAATCTCAAGCGAAGAGAGATTCAGGATGGGAAATTCCACCAGTGTGGCTCCTGGTATTAATCTCAAGCAAAATCCAATGTAGCACTGATTGTATTGGTGGAAACGCTGATTAACCCGAAGATTAAATTGGTGGAAATCCTCCGTTTGACACCGCTTTAGCCTGAGAGTGGTCCATCCTGGAGGTTTATTGGCTGTGTCATGTTGTGGACTTAGTGTTGTGTGCGTAAGAATGAAGAAGTTTCCCAATTTCAGCGAGTTGAAACGGATCTCAGTGACTGTGTGTCTGTGTTTTGTGCTGTTGCACTGATACACACTGACTCTTTGTTTACACAGACACGCTGGTGACTTGGACAGGTTCAGCATGTCTGAATCACACCGACTACACTCAGTCTGGACATGTTGGGGTTGGGAAATCCATTCCGCTAACACCATTCTTCTGTGAGCGGTGTGATGATTAATACCATTTGTATTTATATTTTTTAGACTTTCTATATTTGTGTAACAGGATTCGGTTCAGAGGCCAGCTATCTGGTGACACGACTTTCACTTGAAATCTCGCTAATCTTTCCAGAAACACGTGAAGTGTTCCTGTCACACATGACGATCAAAAAAAACTCCATTAAGTAAATTGGCCCCTTGTCTAGAATTGTCTCGGTGTCTCGGTTGTGTGTCTGAGAGGATCGAGCAGCAGGGAATCTCAGATCAACCCTGATGTCACCTCGCGGCCCCTCGCGCTCAGCGTTAGCGCTCGGAGCTGTAGTGGCTGCAGCTAGTTAAGCTCCCTGCTTATGGCGATTAGCCGCGACAGGCTGTTGCGCGACGCTACATCCCCTACTGAGACGGATAGAATGATTAGCATGAGGATCTGCGCTTTTTGCATTTAAAGGACGCTGGCGTGTTGGCAGATTCACTGTTAGGTTAAAGAAGCTGCATGTTTTTATAGCTTAAAATGCTGTTTAAATAATAATAATAATAATAATAATAATACGAGAGCGACTTTTGACTATTTATCCCTGATGCTAATGGCGTCATGTAGAATAAAAACAGAAAACAATGTCTACTCTTTGAATATGTACACAAGAAGTATACTTCAGTGACCAAATTTAGAGATTAACAAAAAATACAAGACTACAGATTTGTTATTGTAAACTGAATATAAAAATGTGATCAATACAAACGTGTTACTTGTGCATAAGATTGCCTATATAGAACAAAAGTTCTAGTTAGCTAACTAGCATTACAGCAAGCTAATATAGCATAACATTACTAGGTTAACATACAATCGACTAGTTAGCTAGTGCAACAGCGAGCTAGCATTATGATATTAACTTAACATAAACTCAGCTAGTTAGTGCTACAGCAAGCTAATAAAGCATTACATTATTAGCTTAGCATATAGTTAGCTGGTTAATTAGTGCTACAGCAAGCTATTATAGCATTACATTATTAGCTTAACATAAAGTCAGCTCGTTAGCCTTTTAGAAAGATAATATATATTTTTAGTACTAGTTAGTGTTTATGTTACTGTATGAGATGATGTACATAATGTTTTAGAAATTTAATATTAGCAAGGCTACAGTGTTAGCTAGTTAGCTAGTGCTACTGGTATTAGCTTTACCTAAAGCCAGCTCGTTTGACTTTTATACAGAAAATACATTTTCCTGCTGTTTAGCTTTTATTTTACTGTTTTAAATGACAGTGTAAATATTTATCAGAAATCTAATATTAACAAGGTTTAACAGTTTAGAAAATCATTGGTGTCCATGAGATGAATCACACCTCAGAAGTTCAACTTTGATATTTTCACATTACAGAAAAAGTTTTTTTTATTTATTTTTTTTATTAAACCAATTGATGATCCACCACGTCTGTCATGTTAACAGTAAAGGATGGTTTTTATATGTTTGTTTGTTGTTTTTTTGTTTTTAAACAAACCCACAGAGGTTTATTTTGTCCTGTCAGAATATTCCATCATCTGATCTTGAAACCTCTACTTCTGATTTTCTCAGACCAGTACAATGATTTCAATAATACTTAAAGATTGGGAAGGCCCAAAATAAAACCTGACTGTATCTAATTATCAGTGACGGGGGGGCATCTTACCCCAGTTTATCCTCCTATACATGCTCCGTGGTTTGCATAAAAAGTAAAACAGCTGCCTCCAGACTGAGGTCACATGTTGAGCGAGAAAATGAATGCTGTCATCACTAAGTGCTCCATATTGATTAATTCACTGGAAGCAAACCCATTATATGAAAGTAGAACAGGACAATGCACCAGTACATTATGTATACAATGGACGTCTAGTACTTCCACGTTCTAATATATGTGTCTGAGCGGATAACGTGAAGCTATTTATAGGAATGAATAGACAATCGAGAGATGCACTTGTTTGCTTTCATGCTTGGTCAGAATATCGAAGCCTCTTTCATATGTTTGTGTTAACATCTAAAGCCTAAAGGAGTGAACTGTGAAATATCTTGATGAGGCTGCGAGCAAGTGACTGCACCCAAACAAGAAAATAGTCCAAGTTGTAAAGCCACAGCGTTATTAGATTTCTGTCTTAGCATGCGAGCTAATGAGCTTTAGTGGTGTTGGCAGGTGGACTTTGGACACCTTAGAAGGCAGACGGGCTAGCTGGCTCCATGTTGGACAGACAGGAGAGCGGTACCCTCACAAACATGTTTCTTTAGCTTTTATCTAATGAAAATTCATAGTAAAATCTGTAAAAATCCATTCAAACTGGAGGGTTAACAATAAATAATCTACATTTTATTTTGTATTTCACTGTTCGTAACAACCAAACATACGTTTCTGATGCAGTGGCCATCGAAAATGTATAATTTAAAAAGTTAAATCATCACAGTAACCAATGCTAATGTCAGAATATGAACATTAGATGGTTTTCCACTGCAGGAATTTGGGTTATTTACAGTAACAACACCATAACCGGCCTTTGCAGCCTTTCTATTTCCATTGCAGTGTCAAATCTGACAGCTTCAACATTAACTGTTGAGTGAAGCAAAACAATGACGAGTTACTGGAGGTAACTTCATGTCCGTGAGCAGGAAACAGAACAATGGACGTGGGTTTGGTTAGCCCGTATAGTGAAGTTTATGCTGTTGTTGGTGATGTTGGAGAAGACCAGACTGGTCCTGGATGAGGACTTTGATGAACTGGTAAGATGCCCACTTGTTCTTCTGATTCCTGATGCTGAGTCGCTGAACTTGGAGAGTGACATTTTTCTGTCTTCTCCTTCTGAACATCGCCATCAACAAAGCTCCATTGTTCTGTTTCCTCCATGTTCATAGACCTGGAAACGCACCCAGTAGCTGCTGTTTTTAGGCGCACTAAAAGTTAATGTAGGATCCTGAGCAGCAATGGAAACAGACTAAAGGGGCAGATTATGGGGCTGTTGCTGTGAACATTTACTCACGCTTGTCTCGTGAGCCTGCAGTGGAAAGCCAAGTGTTGTCCTTTCTGAGTTCAATCAATGGACGTAAAAGAAGATTTTTTTCCCGGAAAATGACCTGAAAACAGATTCTATAGAGATGGTTCTTGCTGTCGGGACATGCTCAAATGTTAGGACTGCATGTGGGAAATGGCCTTTTGACCAGCTACATTCATTCATTCATT
>NW_007579570.1:47907-54942 GCF_000690725.1 Stegastes partitus | reverse complement strand
AAGTTGAGCAGCTCTAATGTGCAGCTGTTGTGTTAGAAATAAACCGCTGATTGATCTGATAAAATAAATAAACAGTTTCCCGCTAGATTCCAACACTTTTTTTTAACATCCTAAGTTTCACATGGACCCAATTGCTCCATTTATTTATTTTTTTTAAAGTTATTTTTTGGCCTTTCTGCCTTTATTTGACAAGACAGTAGAGAGTGAGACAGGAAAGTGGAGAGAAGAATTGGGGAAGGACCTGCAGCAAATGGCCATGGGCTGGATTTGAACCCATGACCGCTGCGTCGGGGACTGTAGCCCCTGTACATGGGTCGTCAGGTCAACCAGTTGAGCTGTAGCGGCGGCCTCACCATTGGTCCATTTTGTTCAGAAAAAGCGCACTTTAGACGCCACCTTTTATGTGAAGTCTGAGGTGGAAAGCCTGGCTAATAAAGAACGTAGATAACCACCTGTGATGCCCGTTATCTAACTACTGGGGTTTTAGGTTTTGTCTAGCCGGCTTACACAAAGAAAGCCTGACTATGTCAAGCTTGCCTTGTTGTCTTACACTCCTCTGTTCTAGTCGCTGCCACATTAAGGACCCTGTTTAAGTTTCCATCTCAGAATGGATGACTTCCAACACAGCTAAACAGCAGAACGAGACCAAAAGAGTGGAGGAGAACTTTGTGAGGGGAGTATCTTGTTCACACATGCCTCCTCCCTCCCTCACTCCTCCCTCTTTATCTGCCTCCCTCCCTCCGTCGGCAGCATTACCAGTCGTGGTGACTGGGAGGAGAAGAGCCAGACATGCAGCAGCCACTCACTCATTCAGCCCATTGTTTTCTCCACGCTCACAATTTCTGCTGCACTTCTTTTGTGTGACGAGACTCTTCGGGAAAAGACGTTTTCCTGTGTTTTGGCGACGCTTGAAATTCATCAATTTTTCTAACTTGCCTCCTGTGTTTTTGTATCACACTCTGATCCTGTCATAACCACACTCTGGCTGCTGAGTGTTGGGAGTCGTGAAGATTGCCGTTGTGCCTCTGCTGCCAGGTATTTGGTGAAGAAAAAAAAGGGAGTTCTGTGTGAAATTAGACTTTCAGTGGAGCTCTGAAGTGGGAGGAACCTCGGAGGATGGTTTGACTCGGAGGAGAGAGCGATCTTCTGTGGTGGAGCGGCATCTTCTCTGCTGCAAAGAGGAAGAAGTTTAGAGGGAGGAGAAGGAAGAAGAAAACCCTCAAGTGTTGGAACTGAGAGCTCAAGACTTCACCGTCATGGCGGGGATGTATGGATGCTTTAAGGGCCGGAAGTAAGTTTCAGTCATCAAAATATTCCCTTTAGTATTTCAACACCTTCTCCTCACGTTGTTGCTCATCAGCGTTGCTTCATCAAACTGCTCATTCATAATCTGTAAAACCCTGTCACCGGACGTGGGTGTCGTTTGGCTCCTTAACAGGATTCATCATTGTCGACACATAATTCTTTCTTAATGGAGACCGCTGACTGCGACTTTTACCACAACTTGTGTTCACATTAATACGCTCTGATGCTGTAAATACTTTTACCACATGAGGTCCACAGTGTAAGCGAATGCCCACAGAAGTACAGTGCATCTTAAAGGAGTTGACACAGCCTCTCTTTTTGCTGAAGTCTCATCAAACTGTTGTTTCTCTTTGTTTATTGAGACAGTTGACGGCTTGTAGGTGGCTCTGACAGTCAGCTGTGTGGCTGATTTTAACTGGAATGATTAGTCAGAAAGTCCCAGAACCAAACGGGCTTTTGTCTTTGGGTGCATGCATGCATGAGAATCTGACGGATGAGCAAGATTTCCTGTAAATTTCCTTGGCACAGGTGTTGTTGCTCAACTGGATATGTTAGACTTTCTCTCTCTCGTTTAAATCTGAGTGCATGTTTCTGTTCTTGCTGATGGAAGTCCTCGGTGATTTTAATGCTTTGAATTGGCTAAATATAGGACCCTGGGCTTGGCAGCGCGATAGGGACCACAGAGGCTTAGCATAATGAGTGCCTTTAGCTTTTTGACTTCAGTAAAGTATCTTTTTCTGTACCAGAGCTGTGTAGATGTGGTGTTGGTCACACTGATACCCCCTTCTACTTTCTTTGTCTTTGTCCCTTTCAGTCTCATGACAGGACAACAATACGAGCTTTTATTGGCCCACTCAGCGGAGTCGACTTAGACAAACATTTTGCTTGTGTGTGCGACACACAGAGAGAAAGTGAATTAGAAGAAGAGGAGATGAGCTGCTGGACGGCTACACACAGATTCAGGACTGTGCTGTTGTTCTTGCACAGAAACCAAGAGTGGCTTCATTCACTTCTCACTACAAAACCGCTGCCTTTAAATTGAACTCATGAGGTTGTAATTTCAACAGGGGGAAGCTGAGTACCTTGAGCGTTTACTGATGAAAGAGCACTTTAACTCGGCAAGAAATGGGGAAACACTGGTCATTGGGCCGTGTATTTTTAAAGATTGGTCTACGGAGGGAAATACTTTTTGAGGAGTTTCTGCTCCACAACACCACAAGTGGCCACTGGGTCAGTCAGCAGTATGAGGGAGGATGCCATCCCCCTTGTTAACCTGCCCTCCAGAGTGACATATTGGCTGGAAGTCTGAGGGGCAGCTTAATACATCCATCCTGCTACTTTCTCTAATCATAAGTCTACAGCACAAGCTTGTTCATCTTTGGATATCACAACATGCCAGAGCTGCTCTCAGTTTTCTGTAGCAGTAGTTTCAGGTCTTGTCCACACTAATGTTGGATATTGAGGACGGTATGTTGTAGATGCGTCCACTCAGGACAGCTAGAGTGGCTTCTTCATCTACGGAGGACTCCGGTCAGAGAGGGACACACTGGACTTTTTCTAGACCTTTTTCTAGATCCATCCCTCCTCTCTTTAAAAAATACTATTTCTGTCGTAACAACCATCATTTTACAAAATATCTCCACACATATGAAAATGGTAAACGCTACTACAAACTCAAGGCTGTAACGGACATGTGAACCAGTCTACTTTAAGGACATGTGAACAACAACTTACTGTCATTTTGCCATTTGTGCAAATTTAGTCTCACAAAGTCTGCTGCAGGTCATTATCATTCTGCTATATGAGGAACATAACCCACTCTGGCTTCTTCTGTATTCGAGCTACATCAAGGATGTCAAAGAATTTCTTAATTTCTTTTCAAAAATCCATGTTATTGTGGACAAGGCCTAAGAAAACAGAGGGTGGTGTCTTTCATTTAGCTTGTCCATACAAGACACACAAGCAAAAGTTTTCAAAAAGTGCTTCAAAGTAAACTATAAATATTAGCATGGCTGGCTAAATAGCGTATCACCTGGTTAAAGACGCAAAGCTAATGTTGCATTCCCTCAAAGTCGAAGCTAAATACCGTTAGCTAGCAAAATTCTTTTAGGGTGGTGGTAGGTCATGTAGTTTTGCCGTACTCTGTGTATTGTATATGTTGTGTTCCTTGTTGGATTTGGTCAGATTAAGGGTTAAGGATGCTCAGTCGAACTCATACATAAAGGCTTTATGTTTGCTAAATGTATTGGTTAGGCCTCTCTAAAAGCCTTGTCATTGTTAAATGATGGGCATAGACTGTATATAGAAGATGGACATAGCCTCTGGATCTGAAAAAATAGAAATGCCTTCAACCTGCATTCTGTCTAAAGGCCAGCAGGGTTTGACTCCTCTGGCTGAAACAGAAGTCTGTTTGTATAGAAGTCTATTAGAAAATGACGCTATTTCTCACTTGATTTGCTTCCTCGGTAGACATTTTACCAGTTAGTTTATGGTCTCAATTGGTAGTTTCAAGACTTGTGGATTACAGCATGGTGTTAACTTAGTCAATCATGGTGCCAAATAGAGGAAAATACATATTAAAACATGTTTTAGGACTGGGCCACGTTGGTCGCTGCCATATATCCATGCATAGTGTCTTCAGGTTCTCCAGTCAGATTCACAGCTCGTGGCATCCAGTTTGAAAAGATCGATAAATCAAATGTCAAACTGGAGGCTTAACAATAGTAGTCCATGAACCAATGGTCGCATTGGCTACGTCCATCTTTTATTTACAGTCTGTGATCACAAGCGATTCAAAATTGGAATAGTAAAGCTTTAATTCAATGCCGACTTTAAGCTTAAGACAAATTTTCAGCCAGCTACTAGAGTTAACGCTACTTAACATCTCCAGATGATAAAATCTGTGTTGGTCGGCTGTCATTTCACCCAACAAAATTGGCGGTTTCTGGCTCATAATGTGACGCCTCTGGTTTAGATCAGGAAATCGCTCATCAACTCATCAAAACTTAAGAATTTTAAGTGGTAAACTTCATGTGCTGCTAATTTTCACCCTTAGCATTTCATTTTTTATTTACTTTCTGCGTAATTCCTTTTGGTTTCAGCTCAGCAGCAGTACAGAAGTCCCCATCGTAAATATTAAACCTGAGGACAAGTGTGTTGTCACTTTCTCACCGGGCCCCCCCTGTGCTCCTCTGCTCCGAGAGCCATTATGTAACCACAGTATTTAGAGTTTGTACAGCAGGAATGGTGATGCAGCTGTAAATGAATGTGGACTGTGCCGAGTGACTGATGGAAGTGTTTGGTCAGTTTCTGTCTCGAGGTCCATGTAAGGCTTGTTGCTAAGAGCTCAGCCCCCTTCAAACAGGAGGGGAAGGAGAGAATGTGGCGAAGGGAGGAAGAAGAAGAAGAAGAAGAGCTGGAAGACGAGAGGAACCCCCAAACCCGAAAGAATGGCTTCTCAGTCGCCGCAAAACCTCAGTGCTGAAAAACATTCTGGAGCTATTTGGACAGTAATGCAATTTTCAACAGTAATTTTAAAGTTGGACTCGACTTTTTATTTCAGCATGGTTGTTTAAGAGTTCATTTAGTTTAGAAATATAGAACTGATCAGAGATTTTGTGGAGAAAAAAAACACACAAAGTACCAGTTCAGTCGAGTGTTTTCTACAGCGGACGAGAATTTAAAGAATGACAACGTACGGTTTCAACAAATTCTTAAGTTTGAGTGATTTTTCCAGGAAGCTAATCAAGCTTTCGCCCTCATAAGAACCTAATCATAGCCAGTTACTCACCACGTTGGTTTATCTTGTTCTGCTGGATTACTACGGTCCAGATTAAAGCAGTCAGGCGTGTTCGACAAAGACGTTTCTCGCTTATCTGGGACTCTGGATTGCTTTACAACCAGTCATCTCCGGTTTTGTTTCAGGCGAACTGTAGCTGCGTGCAAACACTCCAGCACTGTGGTGTTTCCCATTTTCCTGCTTTTTAATTGCAGGTTTAACTTGGCACACGTTGAGCTCCAAATCAAACCGCATTTTGTTTCAAGCAGCATTTGAAGGAGGGGTTTTCAAGTCTCCCGGTTCATTATAAACCAAGTTTCTCGCAGTGTTTGATGTTTTGTCGGTGCCGATGCGCTGTGATGTGAACGAGCAGGGATGTGCTGCATCATATTATATGTTAGAGGTCATTGTAGTTCACTGGCACGTTGGGTTGGCTGATGGGATTAAGTTGTGACTGCTTGATTGCTTAATGCAATGCTGGGAATTTCAAGGTTCATGTATCAGGGCAAAGCAGGTTTCATATTTTCTCTGTTGTCATGTTTCCCATCTTCAAACAGCCTGTTGTGGCTCCTAGAGAACACCTCACCACAACGTCTTTATCAGTAAATTAAGCAACGTGCTGGAAACCAAACAAGATACAGTTTAAATGTGAATTTGCACTGNTGGATATTGAGGACGGTATGTTGTAGATGCGTCCACTCAGGACAGCTAGAGTGGCTTCTTCATCTACGGAGGACTCCGGTCAGAGAGGGACACACTGGACTTTTTCTAGACCTTTTTCTAGATCCATCCCTCCTCTCTTTAAAAAATACTATTTCTGTCGTAACAACCATCATTTTACAAAATATCTCCACACATATGAAAATGGTAAACGCTACTACAAACTCAAGGCTGTAACGGACATGTGAACCAGTCTACTTTAAGGACATGTGAACAACAACTTACTGTCATTTTGCCATTTGTGCAAATTTAGTCTCACAAAGTCTGCTGCAGGTCATTATCATTCTGCTATATGAGGAACATAACCCACTCTGGCTTCTTCTGTATTCGAGCTACATCAAGGATGTCAAAGAATTTCTTAATTTCTTTTCAAAAATCCATGTTATTGTGGACAAGGCCTAAGAAAACAGAGGGTGGTGTCTTTCATTTAGCTTGTCCATACAAGACACACAAGCAAAAGTTTTCAAAAAGTGCTTCAAAGTAAACTATAAATATTAGCATGGCTGGCTAAATAGCGTATCACCTGGTTAAAGACGCAAAGCTAATGTTGCATTCCCTCAAAGTCGAAGCTAAATACCGTTAGCTAGCAAAATTCTTTTAGGGTGGTGGTAGGTCATGTAGTTTTGCCGTACTCTGTGTATTGTATATGTTGTGTTCCTTGTTGGATTTGGTCAGATTAAGGGTTAAGGATGCTCAGTCGAACTCATACATAAAGGCTTTATGTTTGCTAAATGTATTGGTTAGGCCTCTCTAAAAGCCTTGTCATTGTTAAATGATGGGCATAGACTGTATATAGAAGATGGACATAGCCTCTGGATCTGAAAAAATAGAAATGCCTTCAACCTGCATTCTGTCTAAAGGCCAGCAGGGTTTGACTCCTCTGGCTGAAACAGAAGTCTGTTTGTATAGAAGTCTATTAGAAAATGACGCTATTTCTCACTTGATTTGCTTCCTCGGTAGACATTTTACCAGTTAGTTTATGGTCTCAATTGGTAGTTTCAAGACTTGTGGATTACAGCATGGTGTTAACTTAGTCAATCATGGTGCCAAATAGAGGAAAATACATATTAAAACATGTTTTAGGACTGGGCCACGTTGGTCGCTGCCATATATCCATGCATAGTGTCTTCAGGTTCTCCAGTCAGATTCACAGCTCGTGGCATCCAGTTTGAAAAGATCGATAAATCAAATGTCAAACTGGAGGCTTAACAATAGTAGTCCATGAACCAATG
>NW_007579570.1:25960-45317 GCF_000690725.1 Stegastes partitus | reverse complement strand
ACTTGGTGATTCTAAATTGTCTGTAGGTGTGAATGTGGGGGTGCTTGGTTATGTGGTTCTAAGTGTAGCCCTGTG
This sequence comes from Stegastes partitus, assembly GCF_000690725.1. Lineage (NCBI taxonomy): Eukaryota > Metazoa > Chordata > Actinopteri > Pomacentridae > Stegastes > Stegastes partitus. Next base: position 45,242 of record NW_007579570.1, on the reverse strand, counting down.
ATAGACTGGTGACCTGTCCAGGGTGTCTCCTGCCTTCACCCTGAGTCAGCTGGAATAGACTCCAGCCCCCCATGACCCTAGTGAGGATTAAGCGGTGTATAGATGATGGATGGATGGATGTTGGAACCAGAAACTGATTCTGAATCAGAATGATGAGCAGGAAGACTCATACTTCAAGTCGACAGGATTCTGTTCTTTAGTTTTGTTCCATATGAAACTCTGGAAGTCTGAAGCAGTTCATTACAGTTTCAAAGTGGAAATACTCAGCTCTGGTGTTGACTTTGATGCCACTCGTGATGTGTCTTCTAACATATATAAAACACATGGACATGTTAACAAGGTAATTACCTAATTTTGTCTTGACTGGAGGGCGTCTTTGATGTAAAGCTGAAAAAAACCTAAACTCTGCAGAATTTCAGCTTGAATTCTGCGTACTGATCTGAATCCCTCTACTCGAGCTGCTTAGATCAATTTTCCACTGTTCTTTCCAAAACCTCTGTGACACTGTTTGGCTTTCGGTTGTCCATAATTGTCTGTGATCATCCAACGGAAACCAACTTGTGGTTTTTGTTTTTCTGGTATTTCCTACATGTCGGGACGGATTTGTTGCTGCACCTGCCACCGCAACAGTCCTGCATGTTGTTTTTGTGCACTGTCTCCAGAACGTAGTGCATCTGCGATACCTTCATTTCCCAAAGAAGAATAAGTACTTTTTAGCTTTTCACAATGTTGGCGTCGACTTTGTACCAAATCTTTAGTTCTTGTAACATCCCTACTGCAAGAAATGTTCTGCAGGTAGCGAGGAATGTGCCATTAAACCATCAGCTCAGACTAAAAACACAGAACGTTACAGGTACTTTAAACCACAAGTAGCCTCTGTGATATGCCTAATATACCTTTAAATCAGCAATGCACCCAACAGAACTTTTTTGTTTTTTAAGTCTTCGGATTTGTTTGCATTCCATTTCAGTAGAAAACGCCAGTGTTTAGAGTTCACGGGTGAAATTTAAGGAATCATTTCCTTCTCGGTCACCGTCTCCTGCTGACCGTGCAGCCGTGGAATGACTGAATGGGTCAAGAGGAAATACCACGGTTCTGAAGGCCATGTTCCCAGTTTGGTATGTGCACCTGGACGAGAGAACGCGAAACAGACAAAGAAAGAGGAAAAAGAAGGATGTTGAGATAATGAGACGGGAGGTAGAAAAGAACGAGGAGAGGAGGTGGATGAAGAAATGTCGGCGTGGAGCCGTTATCTGGACGCATTCTTTATATATTTCTCATATCCTTTTAAGGCCCGTTGGCTCGAATCGAGCTCCTTCGAGTAACGGAGATGAGTTCGACAATAACAAACCTCAAGTAAAAGCTTTTTAACATCTGGGAAGAGAGCGGCAGCAGAGGGAAAAGATGTTTATCCTGCGAGGACGCTGCCTTTTATATGTGCTGTTTCCCCATTAACGTTTTATTAAATAACACGGAGAGAGGCATGTGACAAGATGGCCGATTGAACGAGTAGACTGGACCGTGTGCACTGATGCATCAGAATGAACCAGATCCAGGAAAAGCTGCTATAAATATATTACTGAAGTCTGAAGCCCTGACATGTTTGCTGTGGTTATAAATGTCTCAGAAGATATTCATGTATTTGTACGATAGAGGAGAAAAGTGACGTCACTGTTACGTTGAGCTAATTGTTAGCATAAAGACCAAACTGGACAAAAACGGTTAAACTCTGTGAACCACAACTTGTCATTTTTAAAAACGTACAAGATACGACATCTGAGCTGAGCTTCAGAGATGATGTTAATTTTCTGACCTTTACACAAAGCTAGGATAACACTTTCCCAGTCTTTGAGCTAAGCTAAGCTAAGCTAAGCTAAGCTAACTAGCTGCGTCCTACCTTCATGTTTCCTCTACGGATACAATTTGTGGAAAGTAACTAAGTACAATTACTCAAGTACTGAACTAATTTTGATATACTTTACATGAGTATTTGACTTTTTGCTACTTCATATTTCTACTTCACTACATTTCAGAGGGAAATATTGTACTTTTTTCCGACAGCTTTAGCTACGTATTGAAAAAAGATTTGTACACAGCAAATAATAGAACAAGCTTTAAAAATACAACAAATTACTGAAGAGGAAACCAGCTTCCGACCTTTTTGGCTTCTTCCAAAAAGCAGCGTGTCGTCGTGTCACATTTTAGATGTTTATAAGTTGTTAACAAAACCAACAAATATTGATTTTGTAAAATTCTCACATGGTTTTATTACAATATTAGTTTAAATGATTCAATATCTCAGCAACAAATGAAAGATTAGAGACAAACTGAGAACAGATTTGTGTACAAGAGCTTTGTTTTGTCTTCTTTCCTCTCTATTAATCATGTTTGGAGACCTCACATCTGCTGTTTCTTTATATAAAACTGTACACAAGTAGTTTAAACCTGCAGCAACAGTGAGAAGCTGCTGCAACACTCTTACTTCACTATTGATAACCAATATGATAATATATCAGCCAGAGGGACCAAACCAGAACTTTCACTTTAGTACTTTGTTTTCCTGCTAAACTTATGTACTTTTACTTTTTTCATGCAGGACTTTTGCTTATAAACGAGGCCAAATGGGCATCTTATATAGGTCAGCTGTTAATGTTGGTCTAGTTCAATGCTTTTTATTATAAAAATGCATATTTTATCACAGAAGATGGGCGGCATTCCCTTTTAAAGAGTGTTATTCACTTTGTCTGTTGGTTTAATGTCTTCTAGGAGTCATTGTTGTTTGATATAAATGCTGAATTGTTGGATCTGGATCTGCTCGGTCGATGACTAGCTTAATAGATATGACGTTCTATTATGCCTTGTGTACAGAGCAAAACATAACAAACCATTCTGAGCACTTAGTTTAATGTAAATCAGCTGTATTTCATCCACGTTCAGCCTCCTGACATTCATTTTTTCTGAAATTCGCTCCAGCAGCTCCATAATAAATAAAAAAAGAAGTTTTACTCCATCCCTGATTTGATCCGATAATTGCACTTCATTTAAAGCAAAAGAGGCCGACTAATGAAGGAGTTCTCAATAGGACTTTTTGAAAGCGGATGCCATCGGTATGCAAATGCCGGCGTGATTCAGTGGATGTGCACAGAAGAGAAGAAAAATGACGGATCAAGAGAGACAATCGGAGACGCTAAATGAGATCCAGCCAAGGTCGTCTGCCTGAAACATCAGAGTCTTGTTTTCTGCAGGAAGTCAACAGAGTCTCAGGTTGTTTTAAACGGCGTGCAGAAGACGCCTCAGATCTCACATGGCACATACATTATGTTGTGTAAACGCTTTAAAAGCTGACGTGCACGCGGCTAACGTCTGTATATACAACATGCTGCAGCTGCATCTGCACACACAGATTCGTCTCAGTCGGCCAACTTTATCATTTCAGCTGCCTGGAAAAATCCTTCTCCTCCCTCCCTGTTCGGTCCTGATTCACTTCTCTTTCTCTCTGTGGAAATTGAAGGCTTTCGGCTTGTCATGGACCCGCTAACATCATATTACGGCGGCCAACTTCCTCCGCTCAGCCTCTCATCTCCTCTTAAGACCGGCTTTGTGTCTCAAACACAGTATGAGAGGAGGTTTCTTTAGTTCTCTGCTGGCCGGGCACCTAAAAATAGGTCTTTTTAGGTTTTCCAACATGGATTCCACACACAGGGATACGTTGATAGCGATCCGGAAATTAGAGGCTGCGAGTCCAAGGTCAGAGAGTCCGGATCAGTCGGTCCCACACGAGGAAATACCGAAAAACCAGCATCGATCAGGGAGCTTTACAGACTTATTTTGTGTTCTTCAACCTGCCAGCGTGTTTTAAAAGAGTGTTGTCTGGATTTTCAACTTTCAGCGGCCCTTGAACTACTCGTCTATGATTTGCCACTGTTTCAGCAAACTGAACCAAATCTAAGGTCAAAGTCGTGGCGTTTCTTCAAAATCACTTTATTCTGCGTCTCACTTACAAATTTGACAAAGTTAATCATTTGTTCCGACGAGGATCGTGGCTGTGGTTGGTCCTGTGACACTTCACAGACTTCTTGTTGTGTTTCTTAAACCCTCTGACCTCAGAAACCTGCCAGTTGTGTACTTAAAAATCACCAAAACGACACCATTTATCAAGAGATTTTACGCTTCTAGACAGTCCTTGTAGTAGTTAATATACCAATCCTTTAAAAAGTTAAACCAAAAGGTCAAAATCATTCATAATTACTTTATTCTGCACGTCTCGTTTATAAATTTGCCAAAAATATATCATTAGTTCTAATAAGATTCTGTAAAAAACACTCCTCTTCTTCTCTTTTGTGATGTTGTTTGTTTCTTTTTTTTCATCATGTTTTTTGTAATAATTAATTAATTAATTTCTTTGGCGTTTTTTTTGCTAAAAATTTTGCGGCACCGGTTGAAAATTCTCCGTTAGTTTTTATTTTTAAAAACTGGATTCCCCTTTTTTTTCTAATATTAATAACATTAAAGCACTTTTAAATTGTGTGTGTAATATTTTACAATTTTTGTAAAATTAATTTAATTTATTTACAACATTATACTTTTTTTTTTTTGCCTAAAGGCCTTTTTTCGTTTTTTTTTTTCTTCCTGCCATGGGTGTACTGTTACCGTAGAAGTTGCAGGACTTTGTGAAAAATGAGCCCACAGTGAATAAAAATGTGACAGGAGCAAAAATTTCTCGATGTTCAGAGGGTTTTCATGCCTTAAAATCCTCTAAACGTTCATAAATACCCTCACTGATGATCTGTGACTGAGCAGGTCGACTTCAGGAGCAGGAATGCGCGACAGAAAACAAAAAATTTCATTCATAAACACAGCTCAGCGCTAACAGGCCTCACATGACTCGGGTTTTTTTACTATGTACTTACAGTTAAGGTTTGTTCGAGCCCAGTGGAAAAGTCTCTACCGAGCTGTAATCGTGTTATCTAAGAGACGAGGCATTACCAGATTTCCTCAACTAGTCGCACTGAAGCTGGATTCCTGCAGTGTTTAACTTACAAACGGTCAAATATTTCTGCTCCACGCCGTCTTCCTCTGAGCTCTCGGCCTGTTTGTGCTGCTCAGACGCTGTGAGCTCTTTGCTCTGCGGATCTAATTGCTGCTGTAATGCAATCAGGCCGATATTAGCCGTGTTTAGCTGCTGGTGCACAACAATTAGGACTGGAGTGGAGTGGATTTGTTTAGTCCAATGCGGGACCTGCTAGATTAGATTATTCCTTTTCAGATAGACGAGGCTGTAAGCAGAGATACCGTGAATGGGTTTATTAACCGCATTAAAAGCTTAATTTCTGAGTCAAGGGAGAGGGGAGGGGGGGAGGATCTCGGTCAAACATAATGTCATTTGCATGTGACAGTAGCCAGTTAGTCAGCACCGTCAGCCCGTGGTGCAGCGATTCTGGTAACACTGGTTCCATTGAGGGATTAGGACTCAACTTGATTAGATTTGCTTTACGTCAGAAGGACAGAAACCCCGCCGACAAAGTCAAGCCGGAGTCAGACCAGCTCGCTTCTTTGGCCGAGTGTTGCAGCTTTTTTCCTCAGAGCTTTGAGTTCCTACCTGGACGCCGTTGAGTCCAAAGTCAGGTTTGGACGCCGTTCTGTCGGGCCGGGCTTAACTGGCAGCAGATGGCACTGAAGAAGAAGAAGAAGAAGAAGACGAAGAAGAAGACGAAGAAGACGAAGAAGATTTTTATAACCACACTTTATTTCGGTGTGCAGGGACAATGTGCACTGTTAAAAATGTACTTGGTTTTCACATGAATACAGATTTATCAATATTTATAAAAAAAATACCATATATAAATAAATAAATAAATAGATCAATCAATCATTCTCTTAATATGTCAGTAAAAACCAGTTCATCATTTAAAGAAGAAGAAGAAGAAGATTGTGGTCACAGTCCAATATGGACGCCTTCGTGTCGGCGTGCGTGTTCTGTGTATGTGGGTGTTAATGAGGTTATTTCTCCTGTCTAATAAAAGGCAAACCCCCGCTGGTCTGGATGCCTCGACGTGCTAATCCATTGTTATGTAATGAGGCTGATGCACACACACACACACACACACACACACACACACACACACACACACACACACACACACTCATGCACACACTCATGGACTTCTAAATAAAGCTAATGATGTGCCTGAGAGTGTTTACACTGCATGAAATGAGTTAATAAACTATCGTGGAACGGTGCGATCTGGAATAAAAGAATAGACGATCCCGAGCAGACGAATGAAGGCGTTGCCGTGGTTTGACATTTTGGAGATCCACAAAATGATGTATGTCAGAATATTAAACGGTGCTGCTGCGTGGTGAACATGGCGGTGAAATATGGTTTATGAGAACTGGTCGGGTTTATACGGTTCTTCACGCCTTCTTTAATGTAGAGCTGCTTTAAAATGTGTATTATTGGCTGAAGGAGGCTTGTTGCTCCGTCTCACTCATCTGAAGAATATTAGAAAGTACTCTTGGTCGCTGTTTGTGTAATGAGAGGACAGACTCAACATGTTTTATAATCGTGGATCCGTGTGGTGTTGATCTCAAAGCAGCCGGTTTATTTAGTGTATTTTAACTATGCAACAAAAAAAAAGATAAAATTCATACGTCTGCTGAGTTAAACTCTTCGAGACCTTTTTTCTGTTCATGTGTCGAGGCATTTTGTTTATTTATAGCACAGAAAACACAAAAACTGAACAATTTATTGATTTACTTCAAGCTAAAATCACATTTGAAGCAATGAAATTAGACTGCAATGTCGAATATACATGAAGCAGCACATCTGAACTAGAATTTAATCTGCTATGTCCATGGTTTTACACATTCAGGCCTCCTCCATGTGTGACAGTTAAACTTTTACTGGTGTCTGATGTGGCAAAACCTCCGTCACATGTTTTGAATCTGTTCACATGCAACTCATGTTTAAAATGTACAGCGTCTCCTGCAGCCGTAACAGGATAAAATGGGATGTTTGTTGTTGTTTTTATGCTTGATGCAGATATTTAGAGAAACAAGGCCGCTGATGGTAGAGCAGATGTCTCACTGTTGTACTGATTAAATACATAAATGTAATGATAATAACAAGAGACACACATTTCTGAACTTAAATGAGCATTTAATTTGTTATCTTCACTGTTCGCTTAGCAGACGTCAGATGCTTCTGTCTCCTGCTCAGTGAGACTTTAGTTTCTCATTTTCCTACTTTAACCATAAACTTATTTGGATTAGAAGCTGGACTTCACACCACCCATTAGCTGCAGATCCACAGTCGCTGGTGCTGATCGACCCAACATAGACCCTGTTATTTATCCCATCAGCTGATGCAGAGCCATTGATCGGCAGGTTTTTCCTCAAAATCAACCCAAAAAAAATCCACAAATCGATCACCACTCTGAGCCATTAGGGACTCGGTGGACCAAATATTACCTCCATGTTTAAAAAGAAAGAACTGGATTTCAATTTCAAAAGGATTTGAAGACTTTATTAGCTTCACTTTCACTGTATAAACCCCAGACTGAGTTCACATGACCCACTCACATTGTGTGGAACTACTCTGATTTCATTTTTAGATGATTAATTAAATAGTTTGACTAATTGTAAACTGTGGAATCAGCGTGCAAATGTTAGAAAATTAATGGGAAAACACCTGAAACGCTCTTTATTTGATGACAGAACATGAGGGTCTGCTGGATTTCTTTTCTCTTCTTGTTTAAAAAGCCTCTCCGGCCTTTTGTTTGTTTGCTTCGTGTGTTGGAGTGAGAACATAATTCCACTAAACTCTCGTCTTCGGGTTGCGAACGTCGCCGCTGAAGAGGCCTCTGTGTTTACTGTACGCCTGTTTTCCCTTTTGTCTCTCGTCTTCGTCTCCATATTCTCGTGTTTATCTAACCGACTCTTCTTTCCTTTCATGCTGCTCTTTCCCACAACCCCTCTGCCTGACCTCCTCCCTCCTCTCCTCTCCTCTTCGCTCTTTTATTTACGTGATCTTCGCTCATCCCCACATCTGCAACTTTCTCTGTCTTTGCAAATCCACTCTCCTGCCCGTCTTCCCTCCGTCCTCTCCGTCCCCCCGCTGCCTCTCCGGCCTTCTCGTAGATGAAGCGGAGGATGCCGCCGTGGGGATCCGGCTTCGGAAGTGGGAACAGGTCAGTGGCTTTGACCCCTGACCCCCTGACCTCCGACCTTAAAAACAACAATTTTCTCACATTTTCCAGGCTTTCACCAACTCGTACAGTCGACCTTCAACACAACAATTTAGCTTTCAGGGAAATACACTCATTAACTTTCCTGCCCAGACGAAACATTTAGGTTTCTGACAAACAGTCGCGTTTAATGTTTGGCAATCTTGTCGCAAGTTTGCAGCAAGATTATGGTTTCATATGCAAATTAGATTTGTGGAAAGCTTGCAGTGGACTTCCTGCTTACTCGGCTTTACTGGAAAACTTTACTGGAAAACTTCATCCATTAGCTAAACCCACTTGATCCTCTGGAGGGTCACAGGGAGGCTGAATTCTGTCCCAGATGACAACAAACAAGTAGTATGAGACATTCATAGACTGTATCGACCCTGAAGAGGCCTCCAGTTCATTGCATGGTCAGCATACATCCATAGATACTGTGGGAGGAGCAGGAACAGCAGCCAGGTATGAAAAAGGTGCAACGAAAAATCAGTCTTACTCTTAAAAACTGCATGAAATGTGAATTTTGCAGCAAACTAGCCATAAATTTTCCACATAGTTAGTCAGAAGTCCACAGCTAGTTTACCACAAATCTAATTTTCATGTGAAAATGTGGGAAAATATGTCAGATTTGTAGCAACACTGCTAAAGTTTAAAGGGCCTTTCACACAGGACACGGGATGCACTGCTAGCACAATAAGCAGAGTTTCTAAAACTTCCAATGGGGCGACTTCCTTTAAAGCAGGAAGCTTTTAGTTTGGTGTAAATGCTTGAGCAGTGAAGATGTATTCGTCCCATGTTAAGAAGCAAGAGTTACCACTGGCCTTGTTGGTAAGAGGAAGAAGAGGAAGCAGCAAACTAAACCGTGGCTGAATTAAACCCTCAGTTGAATCTTGTCTGTGAAGGTTCTCAGTCATCCAGGTCATGGTTCTTCTCGTAGGTTAATCGTAGCAACTGGACTTGCTTGAGTGTCTTGAAGACGTTCCACTTCTCATCTAAGAGGCTTCATCAGGTCTGACTGACTAGTTGGGAGTTCCAGATACCTTACTATTTTGTAGGAGCCATTAACACCTGAGTTTGGGGGTTTGTTGCTCCTCCCCCTCGTTATTAGTGGTTAGGACTCCCCACAGTGGGGTTCAACGTCTGTGTTTGTTTCAGGTGAATCATATCACTTGGAAAAATCTCTCATGCTCAGCACCAGCTTTTCCTCCACTTTTTCCCTCCATGCTGCAGGAGATGCCTCATTTTTATTGGTCATACAGAAAAGGGTTAAACATACTGAACATGTTTGCAACCTCATCTCAAAGCCATTGAAATAAATGAGCTGCATCCTGTATGAAAGGCCCAATATCTGCTAGAAAACTAGAAATAATACCAGTAATAGTACCCGGAATGTGGAAGACCCCTCTAGTGAAGTTTCTTACCTTCTTAATGCGTCCATTTGGTGTTCTTTATGTGCTGTAGATATCATGACAACGCCATGACTGGTCATTATTGCTGCTGAAGTATGTTCCCCAAACATCTGGATACTCTGGTTTGTAGGACGGAGTGTCTCTGTAGCACCACGATGCTTCATTTAAAATAATATCAACACATTTAATCTTTACCAGAACACTACAGCTCCTTTAGTTTTATTATTCCACATGTCCATTGTGATTTTAAATTACTTCGGTGATTACTACAGAGCTGTGACGTTGAGTTTTCCTGCAGGAAGTCAAACTTCACCAGGATTCATTTCTTTTTTCCTAAATACGAGGCTAACATCAGCCTCGTCCATCTCCCTCTGTGGCTCTTCCCTGTTTCACTTCGTTCATAGACGACGTCTGTGTTTGTTTCTGTCTGTATCTGTTTCCTGGAGATGTTATTAAGGCTCCTGAGTCGATGTGTTTGTGATGAACTCTTGGCTCTACTGTGTCTCTGTGGCAGCGCACAGGAAATGGAAACACAACAGCACCATGTGTTGTGTTTACGACCACGAGATGCAATATTCCAAATATTAAAGCGATCCAGATACCACAGCTTCACCGACTCCTGTGGATCGGTTCATCTCAGCGGTTTCTGCTGATAAAAATAATAAAAAAAAAAAATCTGGAAACGAATCGGTGACGATGATTCTCGCGACTTTAACGAGAGTTTAGATGCTGATAGTAGCCGCTGGTTACATAATGGTAAAACTGACGACAGACTCTCAGCGCGTCAACAAACGCTGTGGAATGTACCATCTGTTTCTATCATACACAACTCACTGTAAACACAGTTGACAAGAAGTTCTCCAGTCGCTTCCTTAATGGAGAGAAGGAGGCCGATCGCGCCGACGGCAAACATGGAAAACACGGACGTCATGCCGAACGGGTTCTGGATCATATTAAACATGATGTAGTTTGTGTTTTGTAAGACAAAAAACTAACCGTGCAGCGTTTTCCTGGAGCTTTTAACCATTATCTTCATGAGCAGTTGACGTCTGTTGATAGAGAATCTTATCGCATGTTGGTGCACAATTAAGTAAACGATGTTTGTGGTTTGACTTATCTCAGGGTTTCAGTTGAGCGACAAGAGGAATAGAATTAGTTTTAATGTTATTACTAGATATTAGTTAGTTTACACCTGGAATAATGAAAAGTTCTCAGGGCAGAAACTGTTTTTTCTCAGTGTTATAGAAAGACCAAAATATCTTACAAACCATAAAACATGGTCAGTCTTTTGTTCTTCTTCTGCCACCTTTCCACTACTTTCAGGATCATCTTACACGCCTTCCTCCGTTTAAGAAAAATTGTAAATTCTGTCGACAAAACAGTGGCTTTACCAAAAAAATCTCTGTCCAGATGAGAACGCAAAAATGCTCCAGCAAGCATGCAGGTCGGCCGACATCATCGCCGAATTATTTCATCTGTTTTGTGATCTTTAAACCAAAAAAACTATATTACTTCAAGTAATACTGGACGCAGCAGATGCAGAAGCTTGAGTTTACAGATGTGAGTTGATTTTCCCAAAGTTTACGTTCAGAGTTTTTTAAAATCTTCAATTTAGAAGCATCTGAAAAAAATCTAAAAAGTAGTTTGTGTGTGGATAAGAGGCCCAGATGTATTAAAATCCTCCAAATAATCATCTTATTTTGAACAAGGCCTCAATTTTTGTGTCACTTGCATTTATTTTCTATCATTTCCAAACAAGCGTGTTCTTCAAAAATGCATCGAGTTTAGTTTATTTTCAATAAATTCTATTACAGATTAGTCTGACGTTTTGCACATTAAAGTAATTAACAAGGTTCTTGGAAACTCCACAGGATTCCTCCTCTGGGAACCGTGAACGTCTTCACTAAGTTTCATGGCGATGCGTCCAGTGTTTGTTGAGATATCTCAGTCCGAAGCGGCGGCCCGACAAACTGACCTCCACATGTTCTGCCAACGCGCCAAGATTAATGGTGACATCGCCGCAATTAACTCTGAGATATTAATTTACGGAAAACCACATCAGCAGTGACTCAGCTTCCTGCCAAACTGCACAGGAAATCCTGTGCACGCTGCTCGGCGCATCGCTAATTAGATCTGAGACTAGAATAGGGAGTCGTGTGGAAGTCGGCGAATTAATGGTCCCTCTGTTTGACAGCTCAGTTAACCGGAGCTGCAAACTCACGTGGCCTCAAAGTCTGAAGTCGTGAAATGAGTGATTGGAAACCTCCGAAGAAGCCGAATGACTTTTAAACGGCGTCTTCTCACACAGCGAAGGTTCACTTAGCGGCCAGAATGCGACGCTCGCCGAGAGAAATAACAAGATACCAGTTTGCGATGTGATTCCTCGTCTGTTTGAGTTTGTGTTGGAGGTTGCCGGGCATCTGCTGCTGGCAACAAGTGAACGCTCGAGTTCAGAGAAAAACGACGGCGGAGCAAAACCCTGGAAACATAGCAGAGATGCTTCTGCTGAGACTGTTTGGATTGTGGAGACGGGTCGGACTGGATGAGGTGCAACAGATTGGATTGAAACACAAGATTAAACAGCAAATTGAAGTGCAGCGAAGACAGACTGCACATGTTCGGCTTTTAAGTGATGAGTAAATAAATCAGCGTTAATGCACCGAGAGGCTTATATAACAGGGTTTAAGTTGGACTCGGTTTAGGTTCAGCCCTTTTGTGATTTCTTCCGTCCTTTCAAACAGTTTTACTCTCGGTCACGACGCTCCCAAGCAGCACTTTAATCACTTTAACATCCATCCAGGCTGATCACATTGCAGGTGGTGGCTGTCGCATGAGCAAAATAAAGACACAGGCAGGTTTAAACAGTGTTTTACAATGTTTACCAAATTCTGTTGTCCAAAAATCAACTGCAAGAAGCTCAAAAGTTTAGATTTTTGAGTTAATTTCATTTTTTTAAATAAACCAGTTAATGACTAAACATCCAGCCTCACTTTGACCTTTTTTCCTGGATCTCATCAGCGACTTATTATCATTAAATTACGAGCATCGGCGACTCATGATTTCTGTCTCCTCGCAGCAGCGACGGCGCTGCCATGGCATCGGGACCTCCAGACGTGACGACCAATCAGGAGCCTGCTGAGGTCCAGGAAGAGTGCTCAGGTAAGGGTTTGATTAAATGTTTGCCTCGTGCTTGATTGGATGTCATTAAAACCTATTCAGAGTGGATTACTTCACTGAAAAAAGGGTTTTGCATGTTTTAGCCTTTTCTTAAATTGTGGGTTTAAAAGGTCACTTAGTATGCAGCGAGTGTGAAAATAGGATTTTATGTTAATATTTCATTCTAGCAGTTCCTCTGCAGCAGATAGTGTAGATAACTGTGGTTATTGAATTAAATCTTTAGGATGTAAGTCCCATTTATTCTGTGCAGCTGCTTTAGTCCAGTCTGTGATCAAAGAGACAAAAGTTTATTCATCATGACGGTCAGACAGCTCGCTGAGCTTCTTTGCAAAAATATATATATATATGATTTGATGATTTAAATGTTAAAGTTAGAGACACCACAGATGACTTTTACAATCTTGTGTTTCCAGTTACATCCTGAGGCACAGGAAAGTTTGGACATTTGAGCAGAATATATCTGATTTGATTTAATTTTGATATCTGTGTGCTACGAAGCCTTGCTAAACTGTACAAAGACAAAGTTTGTGGTCTTTCTTTGCTTTTTTTTGCTTTTATTTTGGTAACTTCAAACTGCTTACAATTCAAGCTTTTGAATTTCATGCTTTTATTTTGTATTTTTGTTTGAAAGAAGCCCAAAAGTTTTTTAAAAATCTAAATGATGCATGAATAAAGTAATAATATAGAAACTTTTAATTTGTCACAGTTTTGTTTTTTGTTTTTTTACTCATTCATTCATCAGTCAGACCTGTACATGTTAGAAGAGGGGAAAAGGTGACAACATGCTCACTCCAAAGATTATTTAATTTATTTTAGAACACAGATAAATCCTTCGGAGAGATAAATTTATAACGAGAAGAAAACATTTTCTTTCAATAGTCACTTGTGCTTTATTGAATTTTGATTATTTCAACCACAATAGCAGCAAACTCCAATGATTCAATTTGTTAATTTATTCCTCGAGCCGATTACAGCAGAACAAAGATCTAATTGGCTCCAGAAATGTCACGTATTGACTTTCTAACGAGGCTGATGAAGGAGACGATCTCAAAGCAGCGACTGATGATGTTAAATGATAAAACCCTTCAGACACTCTTAAACATGAGTGACCTTGTTGACAACAAACGATCATCTGCATTTGTTTACAGACCGTTACGTTACCAGGAACTAACTGGTGCATGTTTTCCAAATCTCTGAGATCTCCTTCAGTAGCACAAAAATAGCCGGTGCTGATACTGACACTGTGAACTCAGAGGTTCCTTCTGCCTAATGTGAAAATAATCAGTTGTGAAGATGGTGCATGAACTTCTAAATCTCTGTGCAGCTGGTGGCAGGAAATGAAGCAACACACGAGGCTGTCCTCGTCTATCGCTCACATACAGACACAGTGAATGCAGATGGACAGCAGCACATATGGGAAAAGGGAAGACGTGCATCAGGAGGTCAGAGGAATATGTGTGGGGGTGTGGGAACTGTAGATTTGGGGATTTTTGGCCATGTTTTAGTCTGGGGTCCAGAGTTGGCCCTCTTGAACTAGTTTGTTGGGTCACGGCTGTCGACTTCTACGGCAGAGTTCACGGAAGCACAAATGGAGGCTTTGTGTGGGTTTGAACATCAAACTTCATTCTCTGGTTGCTCCGATAGCTCACCTGGTTGATCGGACACACCATGTATCCAGGTTCTAGTCCCTATCACAGCAGCTGGAGTTTGATTCACAGTTTGTTGCCTGTTTCTGCCTCTTTCTGCTCCACTATTTCCTGCCTGACCCTCACTCCTCCAATGCTCCTGTAGAACCAACTTTAGACTCATTTTTGGGGGAGATACTTCGAGGTTGGTACGTCTGAGTGACCTGTGTAGAGCTCAACTGGTTCACTAAGACCTGCACACTTTAGAGAAGTTAAAAAGATGACGCAGTATGATTTAATACACAACTACAGTGCTGCCCACTTTATAGAATATCCTGTTTATAATCATAAAATATCGAAGTCCCTGATCATTTCCTCTATAACTTCCAGTAAAACAGCCCGTTTACTGTCACAGAATAACGTCATAATCCGGGTTTGTGTCATAACGAAATTCCCAGAAATTGATTCCAGGAATAACTTTTTCCTGTTTGAAGTCATGGTCGACCGATCGTTCCGGCTCACGGGCCGAGCGTCGGTCATGCGTGGTGGATCATCACACCCCGGTCAGCTGCGGAAGGTGTTGTGTTGGTTTATTTGTCAGTTACCTGCTCATCTGAGATCTGATAACTGAGTTATTCAATGTCTGATGTTAATTAGGGTGCATCAGAGAGAATCGCGTGTTGTCACTCCTAACTGAACTGCTCAGCGAGTTAATCATGAGAAGTTAATCCTCTGATAAAAGGAAATAACTTTTATTGATGGGTGGCTTTAGTACCGACAAAGGTGAAGCAAAACCATAAAGCTCCGTTTGAATAAAAATGTGTTGATCTTCAAAGAAACTGTCCCTTTGATTTTGTGAAAACGTTCCCATTTTGGCTTAAAACCCCCATTTTTCATCACACAGACACAGTTTTCTCAGTGCTGTATCATTGCAGACACTTCAGTATGCTAATCTTGAAGCCCGCTTATTGGAATATCCCGGATATAGTCATAATTCCATCCTGGACCGAGGCTATGATAATAAACGGGCAGCACTGTACAACTTTAGAGTGTTTTGAAATCAGTCCACAACTAGAGGACAGCATGTTATTCTAATAATCACAGGTTTTATTGATTTTTGATTGAGCGAACGCCCCGTGTATCCAGGATATCGTCTGTATCACAATGGTTTGATTCCAGCTTGTGGTGATTTGTTGCACGTCACCGCCTCTCTGTTCCCTTATTTCCTGTCTCACTTCATCTTTCACTATAAATGCAAAAAGGCCACAATGATGTTTTATTTGCTAGTTTTACTTCTAGAACCTCTTTCAGGGCTGATTTGGGAGGAGATTCTTCTAGGTGGGTACCTCTAAGTGGCCCTGAAACATGGTGTGCATGGCTCAACACTGATTGGTTAAACTTGGGTAAAACAAACACTGATTGGTTAAACATACAGGATGACAAACACCATTTTTCTACCTTCTCGATGTCCTGGTTGAGGAGCAGCCTTTACCTCTCCAGCATCGCCACCAGAAACATAGACTTCTCTACATAGGCTGACATATAAAACCTCGTAACTACTATTCGTTATTGTTTTGGCGCTTGCACAGTTAACGTGGTGGTCGAGGCTTGTTGGGTTTTATGCAGATTGTGACTCAGTTCCTGTAAAAGTGAAGGCTACCTCACTCCCGCCTCAAGTTCCTGCAGTGAAAAGCCGCCTAATGTTAAATCTGAGATCAGTTCCGCTTCGTATTGACCTCAGCCAGCACTGAAACTCCCCGTTGCTGCTATTCTGAGTCTACAGTTAAATTGGCGACTTAGAGCGAGTCTATCAGAAAATTATAATATCTTACAATGAGCCCAGAGCTCCACTGACCTTCCAACTGAATCAACTCTCTATGAGCGCAGACCTTTCGCTTAATGGTGCATTGTGCCTAAAATAGCACAATAAATGGCACCGTCGGGTGGTGCTTCCCCTCGATAATTTCATCTCGGCCGTGCAGAAAGGCCTCTGAAGCTCCATCAAAAAAAGGCACGTTGGAAGCTCCTCAAGTGAACGCAGCAGTTCGCTTTGTGGTGTCGGACAAAAGAGAGGAGGGGAGAGTTTGCATCCAGCATTTCTGTGCAGACATTGGATGAAAGTTTACATTCGATGCGGTTTGCTTTAAGCTCGTATTTAGCGCTCCAAGACGGAAAAGAAACAGCTTGTGAGCGCAGTTTGGCTGTGACTTGTAGTTTTGTCGATGTAGCTCATAAAGCATCTCAAAAGAAAAAGATATATGATGTTTAACATGTTGTGACTCAGAAATGTTTTAACCCCGAGCACCGAGTGTAGATGCCAAACATTTTTCAGCTGTGATCCAACCAGAAAGCATATTTTTAGAGGAGAAGGAATGCTGAAGGATTCCCCGCAAGGACAAACATGACACAGCTCATCTAAAAGGAATGCATCTTTTTTTTTTTAAGTCTCTGCCAGAGCTTTTTTTTTATGGGTAGCCCAGGGATGTGAATTCTCAAAATAGTTTGATTACAGTTATTTTTCTCCTGGCAGCTCGTTTTTTGTTCTCCCCATGTCTCCATCTGTTTTTGCACCTCAGCGCTGTCCTGTCTCCGGGTTTGTCATGTGTTCATCCTCTGATCTTCACTTCACTTCCACTGATGCTGCCTTATTTTTTTTATTTTTATATCAATGAAGATGTCTCGGTGTAGAATCTCTGACTTCTCTGGTTAAGTGTTGCATATCTATGACACCGTTTGACTCACAGTGGACGACAACGGATCAAAATCACTGCAACAGAACCAAAGAAATCACCTTTTTCTGAGTTACAGGAATTCTTTTTCCTCATCAGAATCTTGTGACAGGTGACAAATTAAAGGAAAAAAATAGAAAAAGTACATTAGTGAGGTGTTTACGTGCCACCGGAACATCTTCAAAGCTACTTGATATTCATTCTCCAGGTTGTGGATTTTTTCTGAACATATTCCCTCATTTTGGTGTTTTGAGGATGGTGGTGGAGAGCATTGTCTAAATTCTGCCACAGTTGTTCAGTTGACATAAGATCCGTTGACCGTGAAGGCCATAACATATGAATCACATCATCTTCCCTTGTGTCCTGTGGATGAGGAGGTTGTATACCTGGACAATTTTGTTCCCCACTGGGACACAAACCCGCAACCTTCTTGCTGCGAGGCAACAGTGCTAACCAATTGCGCCACCCTGCAGCCCCATTTTCCATTCCCAGATACTGATATTACAGTGGATCTAAATGCAGATGTCACTTTTGTCACTGTTTTTATTAAATCAGCCGAGCAGCCTTTGTGACTGAAGCTCCTGCCATTTGTGCCCCAACACTGAACCCCATTTCAAAGTCTCGTAGATCTTTTCCTCTTGTCATCTTGATGCCAAATTGGACTTAAACATGTTGCACGTGCAGGTGTTAACTGCTAATTTGTGTGCTAAAAGAGCTGCATTGATTATGTTTCTACTTCAGGTTTTGCGTAGAATTTGTCAACAGCTTCTACATGACCTGCAGTGCAACTTGGCCTCAGCCATAGAAACTCCCATAATCCTCAGCTGTAGTTTGTGTATAGTTCTGGTAGTTAAGATAAGATGTGGTAAACATGATGCCTGTTCAAGTCAGTATGTTGGCATTGTATGGATTAGTCTTAAAACACAAGTAAAAGATCCACATGATCCTCTATAGGTGACTTTTTTTTTCTTTTTAAATTCAAACAAACCAGCAGCAGATAAATGTCTGGACAGTCCTGTTGCATGTGGGGCACATGGAGGACCGGCGGGCATTTTAACTTCTTGCTGAGCGCCTCGGCAACTTAAAGCAATGAAATCTGTTTGTAGCTGTTTAAGGAGTTATAAAAGAGCTGTTGAGTTTTCCACTGCGGCGCTAATGGAGGTGGACTCGCTGTGGGGGAGGATTTACAAGCAGGAGTTTGAGTGTTTGTGTACACGCTTCTGTCTCGGTGTGTGGTTCCTGGTGGACGGCCTACCTGCGTCTTTTACAGCCAGCGCAGGGCTAATTGCCGCGTAACCGCAGTTCATATTAGGGCAGTGTGTAAAGATGCCGTGAGTGTAATCTTCTCGTTAATAAAGCTCTGTGCAGTGAGTTGTAATGATGAATTTTTTTTTGTTTGTTTTTGGTTCTCTCAGGAAAAAAGAAGTCCAAGTTCCAGACGTTTAAAAAGTTCTTCGCCAGGAAGAAGAGAAAGGATCCGTCGGCCGCAGGAGCAGACGCAGCAGGACTTAAAGCCAGCCAGTCGAGCGACAATGTCAGCAAGGCGTCGGAGAACAACACGCTCACTCGGTCGGAGAAGGAGAAGGGCTCTGGGTAAGATCAGCCGACGGTAACTTACATTCGTCTGACATAATTACATACATGGACCGTAAACAGCTGTCAGCTGGACGGAGCTTCGTACGTATGTGTGGTTTATTGAAGAAATGGATCATTCTGCTTCTGAAAAGACAGAACGTCATGGAACAGATGCGCTTTAGATGAGCTGAAAAGTTCATTTCATGTATTTTTAGATTAACAAATATACACAGAAATCATAAAACTTTCTCTGAACGATGCGCTGAAATGGATGTGAACAAGTTACTTCTACTTCTAATAGTGTCACTGCATGTTTTTCCCACTTTACTTTACAAATACTTCATACTTTTTATTGCTGGCAACATCTTACCTGTAAAATGCTCAGACGTTCTCACCATGACAGTGGAAAAGCACTGAAAACGGTACTTACAGATTATAATGGAACCCCAAATCTGAAACCTGGGTTGGTCACGTTCCTTGTTTTGGTTCATTCAAACTGCAAGCTGACCTAATGTCGCTTCAGTGTTTGCTTTCATGTAACA
>NW_007579570.1:18559-25420 GCF_000690725.1 Stegastes partitus | reverse complement strand
CAGGAAGTAGCAAAACCCTGGCTTCATTTTCTCAGTGCAGAAACCAACGGGTGACGTCACGGTAGCTACGTCCATCTTTTATACAGTCTATGATCTGTGTCTGTTGGGGTGTTTTCTGTCATCCCAGATCTACCTTTTACACAAACCTTGATTCAGATCTGCAGCTTAAAGACAGTAACGCCTCCTTTTCTGTCTTTATACCCGACACATAGAGCAGCATACAGACTCATTAGTGGATGCTGGTGTTTTAGTCAACCAAAGAAAATCCTGGTTGATGGAAATCATGCCTCCTCTTCAACCAGTCGATTGTTCATGGGGAGAAACATCTTGTTATGTGTCGGTGAACTGAGTGGCCATGGTGCTCTAAACCTGCTAACCTTATTAGCCTTAAAGAATTAGAAATAAAGATAAAAAGCTAGTATTTGCAGCATATTTAATTATTTGAACCTGATTATTTTAGACTGACATATGAATGATTCAGAGTACACCAGCTGCACATATTCAAACAGTTTCTGACAACAGAAGTAAATCAACTGGTGATCCATCATGAGAGCTATAGATTAGTGTAACACAGACAAGTTAGCTGCTGTTTTTGGATGATCTGCCATGTTGAGAAACTGCTGTTTAGCCTCACAGATGACGCCTACGACACTTTGTTTGGAGGCGACTCCGAGTAAACGTTCAATAAATGTTAAATAAGTTGGACATAGCGATCTCCATTAGCTTTGGGAAATTCAGAGTCTGTTCCTCCTGCTGCCAAAAATAATGGATTAACTCCACAAGACTGTGGATGAAGAACTTTTCTCCTTATGACAGTGACACCTGCAAACATCTGACCAATGAGAATTTGTTGGGATAGATATCAGTTACAATGTGTAGCTTGATATTATGGTCCTAGCCGATGTGTTGAGCTCCTCAGCCCATTCAGATAACAATCTTATGTTGTGTGAAAACGTCCGAGTTAATTTAAGAAAAGGAAGATCTTGTTTTAACATCCATCTCCTGTTCTGACAAACTCACCTCAGTGGAGGCTCGTCGTTTCCTGTTTTTGTAGCCGGCACTGGACTGTCTCTTCCTGCAGACCAGTCCTGAGTTTCTTTGTTTCTCTACGTCGTGCCACTTTCTGCGCTTCCTGCTCTTTGCTTGTGTCACAGGATATATCTGGTTATATCTACACATGGAGACCACCCTGATTAGAAACACAGAATATTGATGTTTATGGATTATTAAAGAAGATAAATGGCACAAGTGAGGTCTAGAAGTTATCTGACCAGTTCTGTTTGAAGCTGCCAAACCTCACTCTGTCTTTTGTTTATCACTTTGCCTTCCTGCTTCCTAAAGGTCAAAGATCAGTCTGGGCAGCAAGGCCTTGTCACACGACTCTGTCTTTGTTTCGGACTCGTCGGAGGCCAACGAGGTTCTCGGGGCGTCTCAGGACAGCATTCACGGGAAAGTGAAATCACTGCAGGTAAACACACACAAGAGCCTTTCACTTCTGTTTGACGACAGGATTAAAATTTAGCCAAGCAGATGTTACATCTCTCTCAGGTAATTCATTACAGTGGCCTCTGCCCTCTAATGGGTTAATAAGGAATAATCCTCCGATACAGAATCACAATCTGACGCTGTTTTTAGTTTGTGTGCTGCTGTCAAAAGCAGCAATACCGGCTGATCTGCTGTATATTTAGCAGGTGGGATTACACCTCAGGGCTGAGCGTAACAGGTAGCATTAAATAAGGCTTTCACTTGGAGCTGCCGTGTGTGATACATGATTAAGCGTAATGTGGTAAATGAGACACTTCAGACAGGCAGAACTGATGCGCATCACAAAGAGGGATCAAAGCTCTGTCAAAGCAAAAATAAAGGACTGGGTGATGCTAAGAAAAGCAGACAGATAGAACAAATGTCTGTCACAACACGAGGCTAAAACGGGAAGACGTGACGCCCAGATGGACACACTGACCTCCAGTCAAACAGAGGGGTGAGAATTAAACAGGCCTTCAGGGGATTTTCTAAGAAGGAAAACTTTCTCCTGTAGCTGAAAGGAAGTGTTTTACAGACGAGACGCAGCGTTTGATAATCGATGCTCCGATATGTAGCCCCGGATAGAAATCACTAAGACATTAATTTGCATGAAGTGAATTTGCTGTGGAAAACAATCTGATGGAGATTTCCTGCCCTTAATCCTGGCTGTGAGCTGCGCTGCCTGTTTGATAAGCAGAACGAGGTCAGAGCCAAATATAAACACATTATGTAAGGATCGATATGTTACCAGGCGCATTGAATATTAGAAAGTTGTGTGTGGCGCAGCGCCGCAGAGTGAATGTAAGTCGGTCGCTCGCTCGCTGGAGAAATCATTAGGGCTGTTTTATAGATGTTTCAAACAGGCTTGTAGAGGTCACGAGTTCAAAACCTGAAAAGCAAAACCCCGTCCCAGTGAGAATATTCAACTTGCCCCCAAAACATCTGTATTATTTTAGTCATATTTGGGTTTTTTATATTCTTAACTTACAGAATGGTCTAAATGCTATTAAAAAAAAACCCCTTGAAAACCCGCATTTAAAGAGCCCGTTTTATATTTTTTTTGTTTTCTTTTTCTTTAGGGTGTTCTAGCTTTTTTGTGCATGTGAAAGGTCTGCAAATCTACAAAACTCTAAGTCATAGCCAAAGCAACAGAAAGCACTGCTCCTAACCTGCTGAAACACCTCATTTGAAGTCCAGGCTTTTGTTTTGTTACTTGCTGACATCACCATGTAACACATTTGCATAATGTCTGCATATAGCGGCTAATTTGGCTCAAACAAATTCACTTCCCTTTTCCCAGAAGTGTAAAATCCGTGGTTAAAATCTATTTTTCCTGCTATTCCTGAGCAGTACAGCCCAAAACTTTAATTGTATGTGTTCTTTTCATTCTACCGAGCACTGCTTCCTGAATCAGCTCACAGTTAACACGACTTAAAGCTGGATTTTTACAACAGTTAATCCCGAACGAGGGGAACTTTGTCGAGTGACTCTGGACATTCAGGATCACAACCTCTTGTGGATTTATTTTATGTTTAAAGCAAACAAGGAAGCTGCAGGTTCCTAAAAGAGACAGGAGATAAAACAGAGGGTTACAGAGAGAAGGTCAAACAAGATACTGCAGCAGTAAAAGAAAAATAGTGTTTTTGATTATTAAACATGTAAACAAAAATTTGTAAAACCCCCAAAATATAATGCTGAACCTGTAAATGAGCTGAATATGGGCTCTTTAAAAATTCTGAAGTACCAGAATATAGTCAATCTGTGGCATCCTCAAAGTTAGCGAACCGAATTTGTCATGCTAATGGCTTTGCTAGCATATTCTGCAGACATGAGATATACAGAAAACTAAAATCATTTGACATAAAAAAGGAATGTCACGCAGTTAAAAAAGAAAGACAAGAACACAGAAAACAAGAAATACTAACTCAGTCTTTTAAAAAGTGAATTTATGATGGAAGAACACAGGATGCTAATGTTAGCTTGTTGGATATTTGTTTGGTTTCGTCGCAAATGTGCCGCATTCTTGAATTTTTAGCACATTTTAAAATTTTGAATGAAGAAACAACAGATATGTGTCTATTAAACAACTTTTTTGTATTGTGTATTGTATGTATAACATATTTGAACTCAACTTTTATCAATTTTAGCCTCCTAACACAACCGTAAATGTGTAATCAGGCATTGTAATGATTTGGTGTCCTCTCTGTGATGATAATGAAGCATTAACATGTAAAATAGCAGCGTTCGTTTCTTTTCAAGGACTCGCTGTGTTCCAGTATCCAGCCTGACCAAATAATAGCTGTATTGTCCAGTGTTAGCTCTGTGTCCGAGTAAATGAGTCCTTGAGTGACTGTTACAGAGCAGCACGCTGATAACACGACTGTTTGAGTTTCTGTGATACCGACCCCACGCACTCGCACAAATAAGGCCTTAAAAGCACTTTCTCATTTGATTCCTGGCCCGCTGTCCACACAAGTCGCTCCCTGCTAATGGTGCTCCACACCGGTAGAGTTTGTAGACACTCAAACACACCTTTGTTAACTTTTTGTAGAGCTGTCGTTAATTAAACAGGTTATAAGATTTGTCGTTTCTCCACCTCTGAGTAACTGTGCACACACAACCTGGGAAACACCTTCACTTCCTCCTGCATGTGTTCATGTTTGTGATTCTAAGAAGGCCCCAAAGTAGCTGAAAACATACAAAACTCACACATATGAGCATATAAACCCTGTTTTCTTGTTTCGTTGTGCAGCTGCAGTTGAAGCAGGCCATCAAACTGGGCTCTCCTCCTTCTCTGATGTGTGTGAAGAGGACTGAAGATGCTGGAACCATGTCCGAGGACGACGGCCTGCCCTGCAGTCCGCCTGAATACACCACGCTTCACACAGTCATGGTAGCACACACGTTTACTCACGTTTATCCTCTGCAGGCCTATTTATACATCTGCTCATACTCCTTGTTCTTTGTGCATCTTTTAGAATCAGACTCAGAGGAACAGCTCCATCAGTCTGGAGGGAATAGACAGTGATGACGACCAGGTGAGATGCTGTTTTTATTCCATACGTTCTGTCCTCACACCTGCATTACTCACAACTCAACCAACTTTGTTTCTTCTGCCAGCAGTGGCAAGAATTTCCTCTGGGATGAATTAACTATTCTTTATCTTATCTTACTGTGGCTGTAAAAAATATCCTTGGAAGTTTATCCCCTTTTTATTGCATTATAGCATTGAATCATGATCTATTTAATGAGCCTTTTTCTATATGAATGTACAGAAAAAAGACTCTTTAATGTCAAAGTGAAAACAGATTTGTACAAAGACTTGAAAAAATCGCAGTGTTTTTTATATGTTTATTAGTTGACATTATTTTTTAGAAATTTGTTTTCATTTTGATGTCAAAGAGTCTTTTTTTTTTTTTTGTAAGTTTTGGTCAAGAATGCCAAATTAAATTGACCACGATTCAAAATTGAAATGCAATAAAAGGAGAAAACTTCCAAACTTCTTTTTTGTAGGCATGTATGTTACCCTCAAGCAGAGACAAGGAGTCACTTATAGATATCGCCATTGTTAGCATTCATTTAAAGCTGTATTAAATTAATGCAACTCTAGTCTCCTTTTACCTCTGTTTTGGTCTCCACCACGTCTTCAGTCAGTTTGTTGCTAACTTCAGTGTCATAAACCCAAAAATAACAAACTAAAAGTTGATTAAAAGAAAAAGAAAACCCTCAGTGAACCTTCAGAGTTTGGTAATAATTCAGTAACACTTCATCTTTTTTTACAAAACATTCGATTAACTGCAGCTTTTATAATTTCATCCACATCCTCCTTCTTTCAGGATCAGGGAGCAGCTTGATCCAATTATCTGCAGCTTTCTGTGTATAAACATTTGATATGTTTATTTGACTTTGACATGGTTTGTCACACGTCCAGGAAGAACAACACGAGAGCCTCATAACAGGAAATCCACGCTCGTGCATTAGAGGCAATTTTAGCCTCGTGTTTAGAAATCGGTGACAGAAATAATTAGTCACATTTGACAAATTATTTCAGTGCAGCTTCCACATTTTAAAGCTAAAACAAAAAGACTGAATACACTAAACTTCATTCTATTTTTAATAACGTAGCTGGAATTGTTAGTGATTCTATTGTCGGCGTCTAAACAGCCGTTCATCTCGTCTTTAGCTCTCATGTGTGATTTATAAAAGCCAGGAGGAGCCTCCAGGCTGTGTGAGAACGGACCTTTGTGTGATTGTGAATTTCTCCTCATGTGACCGTGACGATGAAAACATCTCATGATCCAGTCGGATCGCTTAAACTAAACGCCACTTATGGTTCTAAATAAAAGCTTCCTGTATGCAAATTGACCTCTTCATCTTTGTTTTCCTCACTTTATCTCCCCCCGTCTGTTGTTCTTTCTTAGGTTCTCCTACTTTCTCCCCTTTGTATCCGTAAATAGTTGTTCTCCTGACCTGCTGTCTGAATGTTTGTGGTTTAGCTCACTTTAAACGTCCCCTGTGTGCTTCCTAACGACGCTGTCAGTTCAAACTAAAACGAGCACTTTTTTTTTTTTTGGGATGGAAAGAACGGAGTGCCAGTTCGTGATAAGACAGATGTCCTGAAAACCTCAACTATCCATTTAGTTTCGCCGGCTATAATGTGGGCTAAAAGCACAGTCAGCAAAGTATGACAAACGAGCATTTAATGATAGTGCAGTTTTAGCAATTTCGGATGGGTTTTGGACGGCCATTTTCCCAGTGGAAAGAGCCACAAGCGGCCTGCTACAAAGACATGCACACACACACACACACAAATACTGAAAATATCCCTTTTTAAAGTGCATTCCACACACTGGAATGCCGTCAAGGAGGTGCTGGAGTTTTTGTATTGACGGGGGAATTCACAACAGACATCATGGGGAGAAAGGATGTTTTGGGGGATTTTATTTTGTAAATGAAGCTGGATATCAGTGTGGTGCTTACAAAGCTTTGAGACACACATGAATACATACAGAACTTGGGTTTAGGGCGGTCGGTTTATTTACTGTAAAACTACTGCAGGTTTTGTCACCTTTCCACTCTACTTAGACTTATAATGCTCTTTTTTTATTGTCAATACCAGCACAGTTTCACACCTTATTTCTTCTACAAGCCCAATTTGCTCGTTACTTTGCACACTTTGCTCATTCCTGTTTTTCTTAAATGGAGCATGTGTGAGCTACTGGGTACCTTGAATTTCCTCAGGGGGATGAATAAAGTACCTAAACCCACATTTAAGAGAAGAGTTGTTGAGTTTGTGGCTCTGATTTGAGGCGTTTAGACTTATTTTCTCCATCCAAT
>NW_007579570.1:0-17440 GCF_000690725.1 Stegastes partitus | reverse complement strand
GTCTGTTTCTACTGTACAAAGCCATCATGTGTCAGAGTTTTGTTTGTTGCTTGAAAAAAAAAATCTGCTTCAAGGCGGCTATATCGAGCTCCTAATTCCACATGAGCATCTGAAATCGAGGACGAAGTATGAGAAACATCAACTAAACACGCTTTGATGCCATCAGGCTGAAACTTTAAAGGCTTTTTCCTTCATTCAATGCTCGTCTTTTTACATCCTATCCGGATATAAATAGAGCTTCTTGAATTAGCCACAGTAAATGTCAGATTTTCATCTTTAGTTCCAGTTCGTACGGTGATCTCGGAACACAAACGCACATCTGTGGCGCGGTAAATAGATGTCATGCGCTCGGTGTGTGATCACAACCGGTCCTCTATCCGCTCTTCAAACCTTAAATGGAAGTCTGCAGCTTGACCTCCTCTTCCTCTGCTTTCTCTCTCTTGTGTTTTTCTGACCCTCTTATTCTCTTTTCTCCAGCCTCAGTACTGTACATGTTATTCCACTGACCTACTGTGTGTGTGTGTGTGTGTGTGTGTGTGTGTGTTCACAGTACATTCCAATGGTTTCTTTGGCAGTCAGCATGTCTGCTTGTAGTTATAGTATTCAGAGTCGGCCTCGCCCCGCCTCTCCAGCCCACAGAGACCCGAAAAACACATGTCATCAAAGCAGAGCCGTGTTCATATTCGTCTGAATGCTGCTCCGGCTCTCAATCCAGGTGTTGGGAAGTTTTAAAGGGGAAATCATAACAACCGAGCGTACTTTCCGACTGCAGCGTAGCTTTGGTTTTGTGTGTATGAAGGTCAAAAGTGTTAAAAATGGTGCGTTTGTTTTTGGTTTTTTAGGCCGAAGTTAAGTTTTGCAAACACAGAATTTAAAGTGCAACAATCTGGACATGTGATGCTATGACATATGCTTTTTCACACTATAGCTAAATTTAAAAAGGCATCGTTTCCATCACATATGCACGTACTTTTAAAGAACTAACTCAAGCAGTGTAACCGTTCTCTGCAGCAGATTCACAATAACAAAGAATGCAACGACCATAAAGTTCTCCGGCGACGACAGAGCAAGTGTTGCTCCCGCAGATAAGGACGGCTAATATTTATTCAGCTGGACTCTCTCCTCTCCGGCTGCTGCTCCGTTTCCTATCTGCCGACTTCATCGTTCTGCCTTCTTTGTCGTGATCAACGCTGGCTATTCTTCTCTCTATTAACATTCGAGCTGGTGATGATTCAAGTGCGCGAGGTGACCGGTTCCCTCTGGAGCCGATTCTCCAGGAAACAGACTTTGTGGATACAGGGGCATGTGGTTACGATTTCCCCGAGACATGGGTGGACAAATTCCAGTTGTTGTTCTTTTGTCAGCAGTGCTTCCCCCCTGACATCCACGTCGTGCTGTTGGAGCCCAGATGCAGCAGAGACGTAGTTCACCTGCATTCGAGAAGCCTTAACAAGTGTTTCCTGTGTTAATAATCTATGTGTGAAAGGTCTCAGTGAAGCCTCCTGTCTTGTTCCCAGCTGTCCTGTGCAGCCTCCAGCAGAGCAGTGAGCCCCCTGGTGGTTCCGGGAGACTTCAGCCAGCCGGCCAGTCCCTTCGTCTGTCTGGACAACTCCGCTGCCAAACACAAGCTGGGCCTCAGACACAAAGCCTGCAACAAGAGGAAGCCTGCCAGCGTAAGACACACAAACACAAGCGCTGGTGCACCCAGTAAACGAGGGTTTATTACAAGACTGGGTCTTATTTTCAGAGTTTTGGATATTTGTTTCCTATTGTTTGGCATCGGCGATTGTTGAGACTGTGTAAAGTTTTAGGAAACACGAGCAGTGGGACAATCAACGGGAAAGCCAACAGTTTAGACAGATTATTTCAACTAAACTGAAAGCAAATGTTGTAATAAATGCAAATACGGTCGATCCAGTCAGCTTACAGCAAACAGTCGGGGTGATTTACCTCCAAGTCTTTCATACTTCACACTGACCACTGGTTTGTTTGTCATAAATTAGACCTGTTTTTAACTAAACTGAAGCTTTTCCACATCTCAGTCATTAACTGGATGAGTATATTATTATTATTTCCACTTGAAGTAGTTGTCAGCAGAGCAACACATAGACTCAAGTTGTAAAAAAGAAGATTTTATTAATCAGAATGAGCTTTTTTGGGCTGCTTATGTGAACACATACCAGTTAAATATTTAAACATTGCTTGTTAAATAAGAGCAGCAAGTTACAGCATTAAAAATGGGTGTAAGAGAACATTTGTAAACAACAAATAGAAAGTTTTTGACACCTGTATGCGTTCAGTGGGAGTGCAATGGGACAGAGAGCAGCGGGATGAATATAAACCAACATGTGATATACAGTGTGTACAGGTTATAAAGTGGTTCAGGGATCAGAATGAGCTGGTCCTGACTGATTTAAATGTTCATCCGAGTGACGGCCCGTGGACAGAAACTGTTCTTGTGTCTGGTTGTTCGGTGGTGTGTGGCATCTACCACAGAGTTGGAACTGATTTCATCTATTTATCATTTAATCTACTGTAAATGTTGTTTTCCACGTACGGTAGAAGTTGCTTGTGGGCTCAGCTTCCTCCCAGAAGTAACATTTCCATCATATTTAACACCTTTATTTACATATTTGGTTTAGCCAGTTATGTGGTTTTGGCTGCTTTCTCAAACAGAATGTCAAAATTCATGGTCAAGCACGCAACCAGTGTTCTGTCTCACTGCACGGTGGAACCAGTGGAACAGATTTTGTAGCTCTTCTGGTTACAGTTCTCTCTGATTTTATCATAACGCACCACCTGAGTGTAACTGATGATGCTGATTTACTGTCAATGTCTTGTGTCTGTGCAGCGGTTGGAGGGGAAACCAGAAGGAGACTCCGTGATGGAGGAGACGTTGACCACCTCCATACCAGAGACGGAAGCTTTGGAGGAGCGACAGCAAAGGAGGATAGACGGTCAGTTTTATCGGGTTTATTCTGCTCAAATCTTTTGTGTAACTTTAAATCAATAAGTATGCATGTATGGAAGTCTTTGAGTGCCAATATTAAAATGAAAGCATTTAGTCAAACTGAACTCTTATATTCCACCTCAGTGTGCGTAGTACCTGACAACATTAAGTTTTAATAATCTTAAAAATATTGGAAAAATACATTCCATAGTTTTTCAAATGTATCTTAAATGACAACATTATAGTTCAAATGTGCTAACAGTTGTCAACCTAAACTTTAAATTATAATTGCAGTAATTGACCTATTTACATAATTTACCAAAAAATAAAAAATAAAAATGGATGTTTTACTGTTTTCAAGAAATCTTGAAAAATGACATCCTGAAAGAATCTGAAAAACTAAAATAATGATTAAAATTAAGACTCAAAAAGGTTTGCAATTTGAAAGAAACCATCGTATTTAATTATCATAATTAGGATGAAATGTTTTGGTGAGCACTCAGCATTTTTGTTTTTATTTTGGAAAACTATTCAAGTTAGAAAATTGAAGCTAGATTTTATTTTTAATTTTGTCATGCATCACACAGACACAAACTGATAATGAAACTTTAATTTAATTAGATTTTTTTCACTTTTACATTGGCAGCCACAGACTTCCATATCCTCGCTGCATTCGTCTCTTATCGTGTTGATTCATGACTTTTGTTTCTGTCTGTGAATCAGATGTGATTGTCGATCAGCTGAAACCAAAAGTGGAAAGAGGAGACGACGAGGAGGAGGAAGATGATGAGGAGAAACAGAAACAGTTCAGAGAATCCCTGTTGAGAGATAAAGAGCAGAGGGAGGAGGAAGAGGACGAGTCGCCGGCAGAACAGGAAGTTTCTCACAGCCCGGACACTTCCTGTCCTCCTGAGCCGACTCTCTCAGAGGAGGAAGCCTCGGAGCCCCGGCCCTCCTCCAAGCCCAGCTCCAGGGCCTCCTCCGCCGACAGTCCCAGGTGATTAGACGTTACTTCCTCCTCCCAGCGCTGCAGCTTGTTTTTGTTTTGTTCTCTTATCAGTCTCACATCTTGATTTCTGCTTCTAGAGCCACACCAGAGCCCCCTGCTGCTCCCAGAGGGTACTCGCTGGACTCGCTGGACTCTCCAGGCCTCTCCGATAAAGCCGAGGACAACAAGGATGAAAGCTATTCGGCATCGGGAGGAGAAGATGATGACGACGGAGTTCACGAAACCAGGGAGGAGGAGAGCTCCTTCCTACAGGAGGTGCTGAGCTCCTTGAAGACTCCCCTCGTGTCTCTGGACGTGGAGACTGAAGGCGTCGTCGTGGAGATGAAGGAGGAAGAAGATGAGGAGATGTCAGAGGAGGTGAAGGAGGAGGAGGATGAGCCTGTCGGCCATCAGGCTGCTCCATCGACCTCCGTCCTGTCAGTTCAGACCACAGAAGAAGAAAAGGAGGCTGACACTCAAGAAGAAGAAGAAGAAGAAGAAGAAGTGGCTGCTGTCGAGGAAGAGGTGAAAGGTGGAGAGGATGAAGAAGAGGAGGAGGAAGATCTAGTTGTGGAGCAATTCAATCAACACGATGTATGTATTTTTGATTATTAGCAAGAACTATCTGTGTTTGTGACCTTTTGAACTGAACATCTGTCCTAAACTTCTTTTGTTGTTTCTTGTGAGGCACCAAAACGTCTGTATATATTAGGAAACTAGTTCTGCTGAACAAACCTGAATGACTTCACACCACAGAGACTGAAGCCCCGCTGTTGGAAATTGGCAGACAGTAACAATTTTAGTGGTGTCAGTTGAAAATTTTTGATATCAAACTACAAATACAAAAGCGGTCCATGACTGTAATAGGAGACGGCAGAGAGAGAACCGGTAACATTACAGGTGTAGTCACACTGTCAGCTGTGATGAAGGACGTTCCTTTTCAGCAAACTGCATGAAGATCTTGAGGCTATTGCTGGAGAGTTTGTCCTAAATCTAAAAACTATCCCATTGTTCCGTCTGTTTGTACAATAGAGAGTAATGATGAAGTTACGCTGATAAGACGAACAAAGTAGTCTTGAGGTTTAAGCACAAAAACAGCTTAATGATGTGTGTAGTTTGGGTTTAAATGGAAATACATTTGGGGAACTTTTGTTGTCGTGTTGGCAGTATTAAATTTGGTTATTTTATGCAGTTACTATGCTTTTTAAAAGTATAATTTTGGCTGTTAGTTGTAAACAGGAAGCCAACAGCTGTCTTCCATGTCGTAAGTCCAATGTCATGTTGACCCAGAGTTGGTATTGGAATATTTACGAGGTGTGTCAGCAAAAGTTCCAGGATTGATGTCACAAAAGATAGATTTCAAACCGATTTTGAAGACGTCGACGACGGCAAGATGGCTGTGACGACGGAGCTGCGGAGGCTCCTGGAAGAATCCTTCCAGGAGTGCATGGTGGCGTGAAGAGAAGGCTGGGACAGTGTGTTAGACTTCAGGGGGATTACTTGGAAGGAGAGAACTTGTAGTTTGTAGTTTGGATTTGAAATCTATCTTTTATGACACCAGTCCTTGAACTTTTCTGACACACCTCATATATTAATAAGTGGGCAGGCCAGAAGACTGAAACATCTGAAAGTTTTAGTGGATTGATATAAGTACAAACGTTCTTTTACACGTGCACCAATCAGCCACAACTTTGAAACCAAGGGCCCAATAATGTGTAGGTCTACCTTGAGCAGCCAATGACCTCTGGAGGCGTCCTGTGGTGTCTGGCACCATTAGTGGATCCTTTAGGTCCTGTGGGTTGTCGGGTGGGCCTCAGTGCATCCAGGCTTGTTACATCTCATCCTGCAGATGCTTGATCGAACTGAGATCTGACGGGTTTTGAGGCTGGGTCAAAGCGTTGGGCTCTTGGTCGTGTTCCTTGAGCAGTTGTTGTAACGTGACAGAGTCCATTCTCCTGCTGGGGAAGGTCGATGGCGTTCCCAACAAGATGATCAATCCCAGGAGCTTTAGTAAAAAAGAAACTTGACTTTTCTTTCTGAAGACATTTCAACCTTCATCCAAGAGCCTCTCCAACTGAAGAAGCCTTGAATAAGAGGTCAAACATCTCAAGAACCTAAAAGAGAAGTCCGGCTGCTCTTTACTGAAGCTCCTAGGATCATGACCTGGATTACAAAGTTTCTTAAATCTCTATGCATGTTATTTACAAACAGGTGTCGGCATTTGAATAGCTCATATTTGTTGCCTTCTTTTCCCCCTTCATTCATTTGTCTTCCAGAATGTCGAGGAAGGAGACAAAGAGGAGGCAGTGGAAGTCAAGTCCAAGGAAGAAGAAGAAGAAGAAGAAGATGATGATGATATGCATACAAGACAACCAATCAGCCAGGCAGGAAAACAAGAAGAGGAAGGGAAGAGTGAGGAAGAGGAGATAGAGCCGGAGAAGGAGCCAGAGGTGGAGGAGAAAAGGGAAGATGACGACTATGAGGAGGTGGAGATGAATGAAGGGAACGGGGTGGAGGAAGCAGAGGAAGCCATGGAAGAAGAGAACGAAGAGGCAGAGGAGATGCCTGAGATGCTCTCTGATGCACAGAATGAAGAAGTGCGAAGTGCCACACCGGTGCAGGAGGAGGATGAAGGTGTTGTGCTTGAAGATGACGCCACAAAACCAATAATCGGTGAGGAGGATGGCGACCCAACAGAGCCGTGTGATCAAGAACTCGCGTTAGAGCAGGAAGAACAAGAAAACGTCAACCAAGACTCTGAAGATGAGAGGGAGGATGGAGAAGAAAGAGCCGAGGAGGACGTCCAGGTCCGCCTCATGGATCAGAAATCAGAGCAAGAGGAAGATGTGGAAGCAAAGCAGCTTGATGTAGATCAAACTGAAGAGGACAGAGAGCAGAAAGGTGGAGAAATAATCTCCCATTTAGAGACGAAAGAGGTTGAGAAGCACCCAGCTGAAGAACAAGCTCCTGTTTCTTCCAAGCCGCCTTCTTTGTTTCTCCCAGAGTCACATGATGAGAGTCATCCACAAGACAGCGGGGCCATCAGTCCCAGCAAGACCAGCACCATCCACATCAATCTGGTCTCTCCCAGCTCAGAGAAATCCTCATTTCAGCTGCCTCCGACTGCTGCACATCCCAGTGAAAGTGTCGCTCATGACTCCACAGAAGCAAACACTGCATCTGTACATGAAGAACCATCCGACTCTGTGGAAGAACCAGACAAGCGGACCATCCAGGAACCTGAAGCTGCATCTCCTGCATCTGTGGAGGAAACGGTCAACCAGCCGCCCTCCAGTTTGGATCAGAGCAAAGTTCGCTTCACCATCGCTCCGGCCTGGCAGAGATCAAAAAGCCTCACGCCTCCTCCTTCCCCACCTGCCTCCGTCTCTTCGTCTTTTGCCCTCCCTGGACCCCAAAGTGAAGAGGTGGAACCTGCAGCTAAGGAGGAACCAGTCGTCAAACCAGAGCCAGCAAATGAGCCGAAGGCTGAGATGGTGTTGAGCCCCGGTAGAGTCAGGAATACAGGAAGCGTCGCTGCCAAACCACAAAACAATGCAACGCCGGTGCCGGTTAAACCTCAGGCCTCTGCTGCTGCAAACACAGAAGGTAGGAAACATATTCAGAGGTAAACATTAAGACGCATATGTGTTTCTTGGCCTGTGTTAGTGTCCTAATCTAAGCGACAGGAGGTGAGCTAAATCACACAAAAAAACCTCTTTCCATCGTCGTCCCTCCTGCAGAGAGCTCTGTGGTCGTGGAGGGAAACCCCGACAATCCGTTTGGAGTCCGGCTGAGGAAGACGTCAGCTCTGCTTCGCTTCAGCTCAGAGGAGGAAAACGCAGAGGTGATGAACCCACACTGTGTTGTCTCTTACATTAAACTGCCGTCTTTATAATCAGTGCAGATGTTCAGCTTTGAGAGTTTCTGCAAGAAGCCGAAGTTGTCTTGTCTGTGAAGCATAATGCAGCAGACTGTAGGTTAAATCAACCATTTAAGAGCATTTAAACAGACACAACAAGGCGTGAACCGAGGCCAGATCATTTGTTTACATCAACAGGTGTCATAAATTTCCAAATTTTCTGACTAACTGCAGTATTATCAATGGATAATCAGTTAATCTATGATACAGTTTGGGTGTTATGGATGTTTATCCTGTGTGTAGGCCACAGATTCAGGATTGTGCCGCTGAAGTTGTGCCTTCACGGGTCGTCAGCAGCAATCAGAGGTCACTATAGGATGTATACGTACAACAGTATGCCGGTTTTCTGGAGTATTCAGCCAGCAAAACTGTATTTCCCAACACCAGGATAGGGGTTTACCCAAGATTATGAAATCAGGATGTAATGCTCACACGAGTAAACACACAAACTGAAAGCTCAATAACAGGAATGCTCAAGTCCATGTTAAAGCAAACTGTTTTGTGTTTTTTAGCAGCTCTCTACTGCCCCCATGTGGCCAAATGAAAAATCAATTATGTGTTACGTTTAGGAGAGCTTAAAAGTTCTGTTTTATTGTCTAATTTTATTTTTCTGTTTGTGTGTGTGTCATCCAGCCTTCGGTTGAATCGCCGACTCAGCCAACCAGCTGTAAAGTCGAATCACCACCAATCAGCGTTAAGCCCTCCCTACCGCAGCCAATCAGCAACAAGCCTGCCCTCCCTAAGAAACCAGACGTAACCGGAGACAGTGGAGCGAAACTGAAACGTGTCTCAGGTGTGTGTTCACATTCACAAAAACGCATACAGTCACTTTATTCAGCAAAGGTTTTCTCTACGTATGATCTGCTCAGGTTTAACAGCCAAAAGTTGGGAAAGTGAAATAAGAGCAGCCTCTGGTACGCTCAGCGGTGTAACGGTGTTTCTGCTGTGTTATCGATCCAGACCCAGCTGCAGGCCGGAGTGCTTCTGCTGGATCCGAGTCTCCCAGCTGGATTTCTGTGGCCAAACAGAAACAGAAGATCTATAAAGAGAACTCGCTGGAGGAGATTGGTGTCAAGAAGGTAATCTAATCGACTCAGGTCTCTGTGATTATCATCAAAATAAACAGACATGAAGAAAGTATACAGTCGTAGTATTCTGTCACAGGCATTATACGGTATATGTAGTATTTTTTATCCAAGCCATAAAGTGGTGATTGTCTTGTAGCCAACATCTGAGTACAACACAGGAGCAGTTTTCTAGAAATGTGAAGAAGGTAGATTGTACGTGTTTAGGTTTTCTTCTCCAACCTGCTAAAAACACATGATTTGGATGGAAGTGCACCTGAATGAGCTGTTTAGTCCATCACCACACATTTCCAGCCCCATCATCTGCATAACTGGCTGATCTGCTGCTGCACTTTGTCTTTAGGAGGAACAAGAGAGGAAGTCTTCGCTGCCGATGTACGTCAGCTCAGCAGCCAGCAAAGAGCAAAGCAACAAAAGCGTTGAATCCACAGCCAAAGGTCAGCGCACACCAACAGACACACACACAGGCTTGGATTGGAAACTCTGAAAGATACTGAATGACCAAAACCAATTTATAAAACTTTCCATTTCAGTGAACTTTATCTTGTTTTGTCAAACTAAAATGTGAATTTAAAAGTGCTTAGCAATATAAACGACCAGGGTTTTTCCAGAATCGGCCTTTGGGGGGATCATTATGCATGAGAGTAAACATGAGCTATCCACAATCAGTTTTGTTACCTTATTGGACAGATATGTATGCATTTTCCATCATTTCTGACCATAATTTTATTTTTTTTTTAAAAGTCTGATATATTTGAGTAAATGGCACTCTTACTAGCACATTAGGTTAAAAAACAGATTGTGAATTTTAGTTATTTTGGAGTTGGTTAGAACATGCTTGAAGGGATCATTCTATGCAGTAAATATCGCTGTCATGACCTGTAGGTATGATTCGTGTGTACAGAGCACTTTGTGCAGCATCTCAACTTGTTGCACGCAAATGCAGCTTTCACTGATGCAATGCTGCCCCCATCTGGTCAACTTCTGCTACTGCAACCCTGACATAACATTTTAACCTCCGCTGTGTAAATTCTCTGTGGTAGCTGATAACATGCATCATAACATAATAACATAACATAATAACATGCACACAGCAATTAAACAGAAGTTTTAAATGTCAGGCTTTTCCTTATTGGCTACAGATGGTCCAATTCAATTCCAAGGTTTAAACTCATTTACATAATTACATTTGATCATGTTACATGAATACTCTGTTTGAGTTACTGTCATAACACACACCGTCTGATTCACACTGATTTATCACACTTTATCTGTCTACTGTATATATGTTTTGTGCCTTTTTGCTCACTGTTATCTCAACATACTCAAAGTGCGTCTATTTGTGCCTTAAATTTAGCATTTTCTTGCTTATTTTTTTTTTAGCTATTCGTGAAAGAATCTGTTTTAAATGACACATGTCTGCTCAAACAATTGATATATAAAATTGCACGTAATTTTTTACATCTAACAAACCTCTCACAGACATTTACTGTATTTGTGACATATACAGTACAGACTATATTTTGAGTTAATGAATGGAATATATTAAATAAACTAGAGGCCCCACAGTACTTTTTATTTATAATCTCCATATAGTACAAAATAGAGCCCTACAGAAAGTGGTAATATCAATGAATCAGTCAGAAATCTTTATATACATATAGACCCTACACTATGTTTTACTGAAAAGGGTCAGACATTGTTTATTAATTTTCCAGCAATGTATTTAACAAACTAGTTAGCAACTGACTGTGAAGACACGACATGACTCCGTAGTGATACTCACTCTGCTACATGTGCTGCCAACAGTTTGTGAGCCATCTGTGTTAAAACACAGTTTGTAAACTACACGAAACATCTTGTTCTGTTATATTTTGTGAAAAGAAGTTTTGATATCAGCACATAGAGGAGAAGACATACACAGATAATGATGTTTCTCTGCTCATATCAGTCAGGCTGGAGTATAAACTCCACGTCAGCTTTAAGATGAGCTTTAAAAAGTTTCTTAAACTATAATTAAAGCGTAATGAAAAAAGGTTTTCAGTTATCCATTTACTCACATTGCATCTCTAAATCTAAGGTCACTGAGTTTATTAATAACAATCAAAAAGTCAGTCAGCATCAGTCTGATGCTTGACTTCAGGACTCTAGTTTTCATTGTGTTCATGTGTGTTCATGTTTCTTCTTCCAGTGAGTCCGTTGGAGTTCAGTAAACCGTCTGTAGAAAAAGACACCCGGAGGCCTCTGTCTCCTCCAGCTCCGGTGCCACCTCAGCCTTCAAAGTCCCAGCCGCCTCCGTGCCCTGTCGCCCCGAAGCCCCAGCTGCCCCCCACCGCAGCGAAACCTCCACCACAGCCTGCCCCGCCCCAAAGATCAGCCCCAACCCCGGTCCCCGTTCTACCGAAATCTCCTTCTTACACGAGCCCAACCCCGTTCTCCAAAGCCGCCTCCCCGTCTAAGACGTCTCCGGTCACCTCCCCTCCGTTTTCATCCAGAACCTCCCCGGAAAAGTCTGCCACGAGAGCTCCGGGGCCTTCCGGACAGACGGCGTCCTCCCAGCGAGGCCTGCCGCCCTCGGCTCTGCCCCAGGACGAGCCCCCCTGGATGGCGCTGGCCAAGAAGAAGGCCAAAGCCTGGAGCGAGATGCCCCAGATAGTCCAGTGACGGGCCAGGGGTTAGGTAAGGTCTGGTACACGGCCCCGAGTTGGCTCCAAGCAGGCCCAAGTGGGTCAGATCTGAAAGGGTCTGAATGGACCAGAATGCATTTGCACACAAATTTCTTATTCTCCTGCCTCCAGGCTTCTGATTGGTGCAAAACGTCCAATCACACAGCTGAAGACAGACTGTGTTTAAGTCCTTTCTTTATGTTGTGCAGTAGGATCCCGAGAGTTCAAGCGTCCTACTTGAAAGTGGATCCGTGTTTTTTCAGCAGTCTTAGTATGTTAACGGTGCCTGAATGAGAGAAAATAGCCTCACAGCAGTAAAATATTAACTTTTATCTAACTCAGATGAGTCCGCTCGATATCACAAACTTTTCAGGAAAGGGAAGAAGGAGACGTTATTTTATAGAAAGATGGAATAAATCTTCTGGGTTTGAGATTCATTTGTTCTGTCTGCAGGATGAATGGATGCTCTGTCTCTGCCAGTGCTTCTGTGTTTATTTTAAGGCAGCAATACGAGGAATGTGGAAAATCTTCACGGTCCGACGACTTAAATGGGAAAACATCGAAGAAAAAACGGGCAGAAGTGGCTGCTGCTGGTGTTGAGTTTTGGTCCAAATCTCTGATCCACTTTTCCCTCCGGCTTCTGCATTTTACTTCCTGACTTGATCTACAGACACTAAACTAATAATATTTGTTGTGTTTAGCGAGTGCAGAGTGTCCCACATGTTCCAGGCTGTCAGTGTAAATTCTACTTTCAATTTTTTCCTCTTTTGATATTTTGAAAACTACAAACGTCTCCAAAAAAAAGTCTGCTGCTGTTCAGGAATCGATATCATCATCATCATCGTCACGTTCTTGTGTTTTTAATACTTTTTCCAGCGCGTTGTCATGTCGCAGAGCTTGTCGTGGATCATGATTTGTAAATGAAACATAAATCAGTATAAAGATTCTTAATCACTTGGAGTTCAGGATGCAAAGTATCACTGCAGGAAAAAGAAGAGTCACGGCTTCCTCTGTATCAGTTTAATCTCTGTTTTACCGTAACTAAACATGTAAACATGCATTTTGTTTTATTTTGTATTGCCTTTTTGAGAATTTGTCTTGTACATAAAATGTGGAGTAAAGAACAAATTATATCAGCTTTTTTTTTCTTTGTGTTTTGTTTCCTCACCTGTCAGTTTTCCACGTTTCCAGTTTCCAGTTGGGGTTATAATGGAAACACATTGATTTATTCAAACTTTCTTCATCCTCTGTGGATCACTGAGCAGCCTTCATCGAGTCAAATTACAAATGCAAAGAGAAAAAAAGGAAGATAAACAACAACAAAACATTAAAAATTCTTGTTCAGGGAAGATGATTGG
Organism: Stegastes partitus; assembly: GCF_000690725.1. Lineage (NCBI taxonomy): Eukaryota > Metazoa > Chordata > Actinopteri > Pomacentridae > Stegastes > Stegastes partitus. The sequence goes on along the minus strand of NW_007579570.1, from coordinate 4,474 downwards.
CTTCATAAAATTAAAAGTAAATCTAATATTCTACCAACCACTAAGTTCAGCCATTTAATCTGAAGGTCAAAACGTCTTTAATGTGCAATAAATCACGGTGTCCATTAGAGGAAGGCATTAGCATGGTTTTTATATCTTCTCCTTTGCCAAGTAAAGGATTTTTATGTTTTTTGATCTCCATGAATTCCTTCATTTCTTTATTTTTGTTTCCAGCACAGTTCCTAAACTTTACCAGGCCTGTAGCTCACACTCAGTGCTGACTGACATCAAGTCCAGTGTCCTTTTTGAACAAATATTAAAGTTGTAGAAATGTTGGGTAAAGTAAAAGTAAAGTTGGTTATGTCTAATTAATAAACTGACACTTTGGATCAGGGGTCTCGAACTCCAGTCCTCGAGGGCCACAATCCTGCATGTATTGTATATATTAGCTATGTGAATGTCCACTGTGAGATAAATAAAGGCATATCTTATCTTATATTATCTGTAATCTCACCTCAAACAGTTTTTTTCTTCTCACTGCCTCCAAACTATTTGCTCAGAGAGAATCCCTGCCTTCTCTGGGTTTCTCCCTCTAATGTAATACTGTGGGTGCCCTGACATGACTTATGCTGTGAACTGGCGCCATACAAATAAAACTCTATTGAATTATTATAATGAGAAAGTCGCTGCGTTCGAAGAATATGCAGGAAGGACTGAACAAACTCAAGACAGGAGTGAAGCCGCTCGAGCTGATGATCATAAATCTAATCAGACTGATAGCTTTAAATTGATTTATTTGATTACTCACATAGTAAAACATAAAACATTACCAAACACACTCACTGTACTCTCTTGGCTCGTACCTCTGACTTAGTGAGACTTTCTCTCCTTGTGTGGCCAAATGTTTGTGCGTTTGCATAAATGGCCGGTGAGTCGATGTTTGCATGTGTGTGTGATTGATGGTGTTTCGTGCACAGGAAGCTGTAATCAGCGAGAGGGGCTCTGCTCAAACTCCCCAGATGTCTTTTCTGGGTGAGTTAGGTAACGCTGCTGCTGCTGCCCTACTTCTGATCCACGCACTATCACACACACATGTGGCTGCAAAGTGGACCAGCCAAGATGTACGCAGCGTGTGTGCGCATGCATGTGTGCGTGTGTGTGTGTGAGTGTGCGTCCGAGCCAAGTATCCATGGCGATGACTGCTGGGTGCTGACCTTCTCATTTACAGGTTATATAACTAACCAACTTGGCAGCGATCTGAAGCACAGAGGTGTGTATGTGTGTTTTTAAGTGGGGGGGGGGGTATTAATGTCAGCTCGGGGCATTAAGATCGACGAGAAATCACAGAAACTTTCAGAGAGACGCTTGAATAAACAGAACAGCTCACTATCCTGCTCTGAAAAAAAAATCCTGTCGCCGTTAAACGTAGTTGGCATTAATGTGCTGAAATGAACTTTTCGTCGAGCCGCTCCCATTGAAATGTCTCACGGACATTCAGCTAAATTCAGCAACAACAAATGAGTCATTACTATTTCTATACCCACAGGACTCATTAGTATAACACGGAAAGCCTTCATGAAGAAGTTTTATTAAAGTCTATTGGTTCTTTTTAGCTACAACAGAACACAGACGTTATGAAACAAGCAAGTACGACTGTATTGGAGATGACAGATGAGGAGTGGAGTCACAGACCAGAAATCACAACTGAGTCACACCTCAAAGTTATTTAGATTGTCGATGCTGCTTGTTGAATGTTGCTCCACTTCTCGCCTCAGTGACATTTTTGGGAGACGGGATCGTGTTGTTGGACGTCCAGACCGGACGTCAGATGGGTGACGTGTCCGGACGATATGCAGGCCAAGATCAGATTCCAGAGACGTGAGGATGGATATTGTCTTGTTGAAACATAAAGTGATGACAGCAAACTGACAGGATCAACATGGGTGTGAGGATTTCAGCTTGACGTTGAGATTTCCATCAGTGAAATGCAGACGTGTTCTTCGGCATATCACTGCTCATGCCACCCATCTGCCACCTCCATAGTTCCCTCTCCGTATGTCATTGACTTCCTCTAGCGTTCCCCTGTAAGACGCCAAACACAACATCTGTCATCTGCTCTGTACAGCTGAAAATGTAGACAGACAACCAAGCACACTCATATTCACACCTACGGACAATTTAGAATCATCAATTAACCTCAACATGTTTTTGGAGTGTGGGAGGAAGCCGGAGAACCCAGAGAGAACCCACGCTGCACGGGGAGAACGTGCAAACTCCATGCAGAAAGATCCTGGTGTCCTCACCGGGATGCGAACCGGCGACCGTCTTGCTGTGAGGCAACGGTGCTATCCACCGAGCCACCTTGCAGTCCTGTGTCATATCAGGCTGTCTGAAATGATTTCTTACACCAAACATGGTTGAGTTGTGGATGTTCAAGTGTCTGGCTACTTGTTTCGACTGACATCCAGCATCCATTATGTCAACAACCAGTTCATTGTGTCATTTTAAGTAAAGCTGTATTTTAAGGTGGTCTTAACAGGAAGTGTCTGTGTGCTGGTCTCACTATGTGATCATTGTCCTTTAAAGCCACACCTGACCAGGCTGTGGATTCATTTAAAGGTTGAGAGTTTATCACCAGTTGAACAGCTTGTAAACTTTTTGGTTAAATGTCCCATTTTTCTAAGCAGGGCAACAGAAATTAGATTCAAAAAATAAGCCCATATTACTCATACTGCTCTTATACATACTAATAATATCTAAATCCACATGTACAGATTTTTTTGGCCACTTAAAGGCAACAAAAAACAAAATATGAAGACAAGACTATCATGTAATCATATAAAGTTTACCAGCTTGGTGCACCACAAGCATCACCATGGAGTCATGTTTGTATCCACCTGGTGATTCAACACTCTCTGCTTTGGTCTCCACCGACTCTTCAGCAGCTTAAAACTTTTCTTTACTCATTAGCTCGTTGCTAAGTTTGCTGTTTGGTGCTGAGCAGGAGTGACACAGTGGGTTCATCAGAGCTGTTTCATTGAGAACAGCTGCCTGGTTTTAATGAAATTGTCTTGAGTTCTAATCTGTGAAGATCTTTGTCCTTGTTTCTCTTGTTGTCTTACTTCCTCCTTTTGTCTGTTTTCCCTCCCTTTCTGATTAAACTTGTCTTCCCATTAGTTCTCTCTGTATATAAAGTCCTGCATCTTGTTTTATCTTGTTTTATCATTTCAAATCTTGTTTTTACCTTTTCGCCGACCTCTCGTTGACCCGCCTGGTTCTCCTCATGTTCCTCATTAGACTCTAGTTTGTAAGTTTAGATTTTTAAAATAATGTTCCCCACCTGCCAGCCACACAGTTTTTATGTTTTTTGGATCCGTTTCTTCACATTTGCAGTTATTGTGTCCTGGATCAGCAGCTGCTCTTTGTTAGTTCACATCTGTAAGTTCTTTTTGATTAAAGTTTTGACTTTTTGTTCCAACAACCTGCCTGCTGGTTTTTATACGTCTCTTTTTGATCATCTCACGCAGGAATGATGCTAACGACATTATGGAGAGCGATGAAGGTCAACCAAAATCAAAGCAAGGAGTGTAAGGACGCTAAAGGACGCTCTGGCTTTCTGTACTGCAGAATGAGGTCAGAACTTTCTGCAGTTTTAGCACAAAAAGCTTTTACATGTAGTCATGATCTGTCGTTACTTAGAAATATGGATTTGTGCAGCTTTAATGATCTGCAGAGGAGCTGAACTGACTGCTGAAGTGGATTTTTGATGCTCTCATTTACGGTCAGTTTGTGCTTGGATCAGACTGGTCCGATCCCTCCGACCTTTGCGTACAAGCCTCAGTGGATCTGGACCGGCTGACGCTCTCCAACTGTCATTGTTTCCAGTGACATTATAGCTGACCATCCGATCGCCGCTGTGTGAAGGAATTTCAATTAACACAACAATGACAACCCTGGCTGGTTTACGCTCGCAGGGGAAACCGACCTGTCTTCCCGTCAGCGAACTCCCTGTTTCCAGTGAGATATTTATGGAGTCTGCAGTTGATGAAGACGTTATCGTGTTTACCACAAAGACTAGACAGACTGCAGGTATCTGATTCAGTCTCACTCTGTCCTGTTGTTTTGCCGTCTCATATCATGACACATTGAACTGTAACAGCTTCCCTGCCACTGGCTGCAGCTTTATATATATATAAATGTATATATATAGACATGACGAGGTTGCTGACATGTTTGCCACAGTGACAGAATTCCTCTGAGGTCGCGCTGCATCTGTTTACTGACGGTTGCGCTGTGTGTTGTTGGAAACTGAACACTGAAGTTTGTGTTGACACTGACATTGCAGTTCGACAAATCCTTCATCGAGGCCGTTCAAGAGTTTGGTTTCACTTTCATTTTTAGATTTGAAACAAAGACACGAGTGAAAACCAAATCACACATGTTCGTTAATTAAATTAGATAAATAAAATACTTAAGCAGTGCTTAGTAAAATGAG